>NW_026781778.1:2500-183548 GCF_030144855.1 Hypanus sabinus
AGATTCCTGCAAAGACAGCGGGGCGGGGCCGGTCTGATGGACGGCCGGTGCCCCGAAAGGAGAGATAAAAAGCAGAGGCAGACACACCACGGGCCGCTGAAAGAGCGTCGTGCACCCACCTGAAGGTGGGGGGGGGGGGGGGTGTTGGAGGATCGATTCGGGGGGAGGGGAATCGATCAGAAGCTCGCAGTGTGAAGGTGCAACCGGTGGGGGGCTTGTTTGTGCCAGGCCTACCACTGAAGAACGGTCGTACAGGGTCACAGTCGGTGACCATAACAGGACAGGAAGACAACAGAAGGTTCGACGGCAACGGCATCACCTCTCACTCTCTCTCTCTCTCCAACATTACACCAGCATCTACCTTGCACTAAACTGAACTGAACTGAACTCTGCACCATTGTAAGACTGTCCGTTTACCCCTTAGCTCTCAAGGAGCTTGGTTTCGATTCCTATTTCCACACTTCTGTATTGCTAACCGGTTCCACATCTTTGCATTTTATGGTACTGCATAACTCAGTTTACTAGTAAAAACTATTAGTTACAGCAATACCAGACTTCAACGTGCAATCCATTTCTGCTGGTTCGGTAACCCGGTCACGGGGTATGTGACCAGGGTGAAAGGACCCTGATGGCAGTTATATACAGGCCTCCCAACAGTGGCTGGGAGGTGGACCACAGATTACAACAGGAAATAGAGAAGGCGACTCAAAAGGGCAAAAGGGCTGTGATGCTGAGTCTCTATAAGGCACTGGTAAGACCTCACTTGGAACACTGTGCGCCGTTTGGGGCTCCTTATTTAAGAAAGGACGTGCTGACGTTGGAGAGGGTTCAGAGAAGATTCACTAGAATGATTCCGGGAATGAGAGGGTTAACACGTGAGGAACGTTTGACCGCTCTCGGACTGTACTCCTTGGAGTTTAGAAGAACGAGGTGGGGGGACCTCATAGAAACATTTCCAACGTTGAAAGGCATGGACGGAGTGGATGTGGCGAAGTTGTTTCACATGGGTGGGGGATCTCTCATGGAGAATCGCAGGGCGCCCATTCAGAACAGAGGTGCGAAAAATAAAATTTTAACCAGAGGGTGGTTAGTCTGTGGAATTTGCTGCCACGGGCGGCAGTGGAGGCCAAGTCATTGGGTGTATTTAAGGCAGAGATTGACAGGCATCTGAGTAGTCAGGGCATCAAAGGTTATGGTGAGAGGGCGGAGGAATGGGACTAAAGGGGAGATTGGATCAGCTCATGATGAAATGGCGGAGCGGGCAAGATGGGCCGAATGGCCGACCCCTTTGTCTTTTGGGAGATTTTAACGTGCAGGTCAATTGGGAGAATCAGGTTGGTAATGGATCTCGAGAGGGTGAGTTTGTTGAATGCCTACAAGACGGCTTTTTAGAACAGTTTGTCATTGAGCCCGCTATGGGGACCAGTTGTACTGGATTGGGTGTTATGCAATGAACTGGAGGTAATTAGGGGGCTTAACCCTGAGGAGGCAGTGAGCACAACAGGAGAGAGTTAAAATTGAAATTTGAGAGGGAGAAAGTAAAGTCTGATGAAGCAGTATTTCAGTGGAGTGAAAAAAAAAACCATTTGCAATGAGAGAGGAGATGGCCGAAGTAAATTGGAAGGTGATGTTGGTGGGGATGACAGCAGAGCAGCAATGGTGTGTGTTTCTGGGGAAAATGAGGAAGGTGCAGGACATGTGTATTCCAAAAATGAAGAAATACTCAAAATAGTTCAACCGTAGCTGAGAAGGGAAGTCAAAGCTAATGAAAAAAAAAAAGGAGAGGGCATACAACAAAGCAAAAATTAGTGGAAGGACAGAGGATCGGGAAGCTTTTAAAAAACTACAGAGAGCAGCTGAAAGAATCATTACGAGGGAAAAGATTAAATATGAAAGCAAGCTAGCAAACAATATCAAAGTGGATAGTAAAAACTTTATCATGTAAAATGTAAAATAGAGATGAGAGTGAATATGGGACCGCTGGAAAATGAGGCTGAAGAAATAATAATGGGGGACAAGGAGATGACAGATGAACTAAATGAGCATTTTGCATCAGTCTTCACTGTGGAAGACACTCACAGTGAGTGCAGTTACTGTTACGAGGGAGAAGGTGCTCAAAAATCTGAAAGACCTAAAGATACTTAAGTCGCCCGGACCAGATGAACTGCATCCTGGGGTTCTTTCTGAAAGAGCCAGGGGTAGAGATTGTGGAGGCGTTAGAAATGATCTTTCAAGAATCATTGGACTCTGGCATGGGTCTGTACTCACTGGAATTCAGAAGGATGAGGGGGGGAATCTCACTGAAACCTTTCGAATGTTGAAAGGCCTAGGCAGAGTAGATGTGGAAAGAATGTTTCCCATGGTGGGGGAGTCTAGGACAAGAGGGCACAGCCTCAGGATAGAGGGGTGTCCATTTAAAACAGAAATGTGGAGCAACAATTTCTTTAGCTAGAATGTGGTGAATTTGTGGAATTTATTACCACAGGCGGGTGTGGAGGCCGGGTCGTTGGGTGCAATTAAGGCAGAGATTGACAGGTTCTTGATTGGACATAACATCAAAGGTTACGGGGAGAAGGCCAGGGAGTGGGGCTGAGGAGGAGATAGAAAAAAAAAGATCAGCCATGATTGAATGGCGGAGCAGACTCGATGGGCCAGACGGCCTAATTCTGCTCCTATGTCTTGTGGTCTTATAGAAACACCAATGCCCAGGAACAGAACATTTTAGAAAAAGTTGTGGACACAGCCCAGTTCGTCATGGGCAAAGACCTCCTCACCATTGAGAAAAAATCTTGTGATAGCCTTTTCAACTTTACTGGCTAGGAGACCTATCTTGCTGCACTGGAAAGAATGTAACCCGCCTACTGTTTTTTTATTGGCTCTCCTCCATTATGTCATGTCTAAGCTTGAAGGAAATTAGAAGCCGGACATTTAATACATCTTTTAATTTTGAACAAGTCTGGTGACCCTTTATTCAATATCTTCACACGATCTAATTAATTATTTATTTATTTCTCTTTACTCCCTTTAGGGGTAAATCCTTATCCATGAAGGTTCGGAGATGACTGGAAGGGTGTTTTTTTTTTCTCTTTCTCTTTTTTCTAATTTTATCCTCAAATTGACTGCCCAATCTTTCTTTTCTTTTCCTTTTTTTTTGTTTTCGTTTAGTTAGTGGTTTTTTTTTACCCCTTTATTAAATAAAATTTCTGATCTTTTTTTTACGATTGTTATGAGGAGCTGTAGTTTTTTCGATTACATTGTATATATGACAGCGTAACAGTTTTACCTATCTGGTTTTGCCAATATATACATCCTTTTTTACCGCCGTCTATATGTCTTTTGTACTATGGGTTTGTTAAACTTCTCCTCTGATTTGTATTTTCTTTATTGGAAAATCGATAAAAAGATTGAAAAAATGAAATGAAAACCCTTCAAGGAGTGTTACCACAAGAAATCAGCATCCATCATCAAAGACCCATGCCGGCTAGACCATGCGCTCTTAAATAGTGCAAAAACAGGGCAAAAAGAAAAAAATAAAAGGAAGGGAAGAAAAGCAAAAGTTTAAAAAAGCATCGAAATCACACAGTGCACAGCGAAATGCATACAGAACACCAGGGAGTGAAATACATACAGAACACCAGGGAGTGAAATGCATACTGAACACCAGGGAGTGAAATGCATACAGAACACCAGGGAGTGAAATGCATACAGAACACCAGGGAGTGAAATGCATACAGAACACCAGGGAGTGAAATACATACAGAACACCAGGGAGTGAAATGCATACAGAACACCAGGGAGTGAAATGCATACAGAACACCAGGGAGTGAAATGCATACTGAACACCAGGGAGTGAAATACATACAGAACACCAGGGAGTGAAATGCATACAGAACACCAGGGAGTGAAATGCATACAGAACACCAGGGAGTGAAATGTATACAGAACACCAGGGAGTGAAATGCATACAGAACACCAGGGAGTGAAATGTATACAGAACACCAGGGAGTGAAATACATACAGAACACCAGGGAGTGAAATGCATACAGAACACCAGGGAGTGAAATACATACAGAACACCAGGGAGTGAAATGCATACAGAACACCAGGGAGTGAAATGCATACAGAACACCAGGGAGTGAAATGCATACAGAACACCAGGGAGTTAAATGCATACAGAACACCAGGGAGTGAAATACATACAGAACACCAGGGAGTGAAATACATACAGTACACCAGGGAGTGAAATGCATACAGAACACCAGGGAGTGAAATGCATACAGAACACCAGGGAGTGAAATACATACAGAACACCAGGGAGTGAAATACATACAGAACACCAGGGAGTGAAATACATACAGAACACCAGGGAGTGAAATGCATACAGAACACCAGGGAGTGAAATGCATACAGAACACCAGGGAGTGAAATACATACAGAACACCAGGGAGTGAAATACATACAGAACACCAGGGAGTGAAATGCATACAGAACACCAGGGAGTGAAATGCATCCAGAACACCAGGGAGTGAAATACATACAGAACACCAGGGAGTGAAATGCATACAGAACACCAGGGAGTGAAATACATACAGAACACCAGGGAGTGAAATACATACAGAACACCAGGGAGTGAAATGCATACAGAACACCAGGGAGTGAAATGCATACAGAACACCAGGGAGTGAAATGCATACAGAACACCAGGGAGTGAAATGCATACAGAACACCAGGGAGTGAAATGCATACAGAACACCAGGGAGTGAAATACATACAGAACACCAGGGAGTGAAATACATACAGAACACCAGGGAGTGAAATGTATACAGAACACCAGGGAGTGAAATGCATACAGAACACCTGGGAGCGAAATGCATACAGAACACCAGGGAGTGAAATACATACAGAACACCAGGGAGTGAAATGCATACAGAACACTAGGGAGTGAAATGCATAAAGAACACCAGGGAGTGAAATGCTTACAGAACACCAGGGAGTGAAATACATACAGAACACCATGGAGTGAAATGCATACAGAACACCAGGGAGTGAAATACATACAGAACACCAGGGAGTGAAATGCATACAGAACACCAGGGAGTGAAATGCATACAGAACACCAGGGAGTGAAATGCTTACAGAACACCAGGGAGTGAAATACATACAGAACACCATGGAGTGAAATGCATACAGAACACCAGGGAGTGAAATGCATACAGAACACCAGGGAGTGAAATACATACAGAACACCAGGGAGTGAAATGCATACAGAACACCAGGGAGTGAAATGCATACAGAACACCAAGGAGTGAAATACATACAGAACACCAGGGAGTGAAATGCATACAGAACACCAGGGAGTGAAATGCATACAGAACATCAGGGAGTGAAATGCATACGGAACACCAGGGGAACTCAGCATCCACGGAGAGGAATGAGGAATTGACATTTTCAACCAAGGTCCTTCATCAGAACTGCTCCCTCCACAGAAGCTGACCGACCTGCCGCGTTCCACCAGCGTTACATGTGTGTTGCTCTGGATTTATCTCCAGCATCTGCAGAGTCTTTACGGTGAGATGCATAGTTTGCGTCAAATCAAACCAGCGAAGGTTGTGCTGGGGGTGGGGGGGGCAGCCCGCTGGCGTCACCGTGCTTCCAGCACTAACATAGCACTTCCGCAGCTTACCATTCCTAACCGGTACATCTTTGGAATGTGGGAGGAAACTGGAGTACACGGAGGTGGTATGAAACGGCAACAATGAATATAGAATTGAGACTTTCTTTTTATGAACAAAACATTCATTTAAACTCAATTCAACAACAAATGAAAAGTTATCGATCGACGAACTCAACCGGAGATTAACTGCTATATGGCAACTCGAACAGGTCTTAAAGCAGTAAATGCGAACTCAGTTCTTAAAGCGATCAATGTGGAGGTACGGAAGATTTACACAGACAATTAGGAGAGACTTTCCTGAAGAGACGAATACCTCGATGATGTGACGTTACTGCTGATCCCAGCCAAAATATGCCTTGCTCAAAGGACTTACGACGAAGGGAATTAAAACGGCTTAAAAGAACTGACCTTCTCTTGGTGAATATCGCTGCGCCCAACTCTTTCTGCTTTCACAATGCAGGGGCTATCTCAGATGCAGGTTACTAATTCCTCGAACGAAGATTAAATAGGGTCGATCCTGTTTTACTGCCGACAACTCCAACTTTACTCGATCCCTCGGGTTTTCTGTACTTCGGTAAATTCTTCCATCTCCGGCTGGACTGCAAAGGTAGGAATCAAAACTAGCAGAATTGTGTGAGACTGCTGGCAATAACCTTTAAGACTTAAGATAGAAATTAAAACTCCACTTTAAAACAAAACTGCATCATGAGACGAATGTGCAGCATAACCGAGTCACTACGAATTAAACCACAAACTGACCTGCGTCTCAGCAAGGCTTTCCCCTTTTATACCCTGTTGAAACTGGCCATCACATGACCTCTCACTGGCAGGAAAATTACATCGTGTGACCTCACACTGGCAGGAAATTACATCGCCCCACCATAACAAGACAGGATGTAACAGAGGAAACCCACACCATCACGGTTTAGAATGTACAAACCTCTTAACGACAGTGGCAGGAATCGAACTGGCGATCGCTGATGCTGGAAAACCAATGCATTAAGGGCTACACTACGGCACCATCCAGTGGATACAGCGGCTGAGGAAGGAGAGACAGGACACGGAGAGAGCACAGACTGTGGCTGATCCCCTAAGGTAGAGTCTCCACAAAGCAAGGCTGCCTCCCACGTAGCTGAGTAAGTCAGGGGATGTCCGATGAGATGGCTCAGGGTGTGAATGGGAGCTGCAAGGGGGGGAATGGAGGGACATGCACAGGGAGCAGAGAATCAGAACTGGAGCATTCAAGTTTGACAGAATTATGCAGATAAAGCCCAACGCTAAGGACGAGCCCTCCCCCAAATGACAAATGGATAGGCAGAAGAGGTTCTGCAGACACTGCGAATCCGGAGCATCAAACATGAACTGCTGGAAGCACTCAGCAGGTCAGGCAGCACCTAGAGAGGGGCAGAAAGAGTGGATATTTCAGACCGACGTAGGTGTACTATGAATTCAAAATAACAGGAGCTCTGGAGACCACAGGAAGAGGGGCAATCGAGGATCAGGTTAGAAGATTAGATTAGTTCCATTCGTATTAAGGTCATACATTGGACTATTGGGCCATTCAATCCATCGAGTCTGCAGTGCCATCCATTACAGGTGATTATTATCCCTATCTGTGTCCTCTGGACCTAGACTCCACCACTATAGGAAACATCCTCTCCACATCTGCTCTATCTGTGTCCTCTGGACCTAGACTCCACCACTATAGGAAACATCCTCTCCACATCCACTCTATCTGTCTCCTCTGGACCTAGACTCCACCACTATAGGAACCATCCTCTGCACATCCACTCTATCTGTGTCCTCTGGACCTAGACTCCACCACTATAGGAAACATCCTCTCCACATCCACTCTATCTGTGTCCTCTGGTCCTAGACTCCTCCCACTATAGGAAACATCCTCTCCACATCCACTCTATCCGTATCCTCTGGACCTAGACTCCACCACTATAGGAAACATCCTCTCCACATCCACTCTATCTGTGTCCTCTGGTCCTAGACTCCGCCACTATAGGAAACATCCTCTCCACATCCACTCTATCAGTGCCCTCTGGACCTAGACGCCACCACAATAGGAAACATCCTCTCCACATCCACTCTATCTGTGTCCTCTGGACCTAGACTCCCCCACTATAAGAAACATCCTCTCCACATCCACTCTATCTGTGTCCTCTGGTCCTAGACACCCCCACTCTAGGAAACATCCTCTGCACATCCACTCTATCTGTGCCTCTGGACCCAGACTCCCCCACTATAGGAATCATCCTGTCTGCATCCATTCTATCTGAGTCCTCTGATCACAGACTCCCCACTTCAGGAAACATCCTCTCTGCATCCATTCTATATGTGTCCTCTGGTCCTAGACTCCCCCACTATAGGAAACATCCTCTCTGCATCCATTCTATCTGTGTCCTCTGGTCCTAGACTCCCCCACTATAGGAAACATCCTCTCCACATCCACTCTATCTGTGCCCTCTGGTCCTAGACTCCCCCACTATAAGGAACATCTTCTCCACATTCACTCTATCTGTGTCCTCTGGTCCTAGACTCCCCCACTATAGGAAACATCCTCCCGACATCCAATCAATCTGTGTCCTCTGGTCCTACACTCCCCCACTATAGGAATCATCCTCTCCACATCACCTCTATCTGTGTCCTCTGGTCCTAGACTCCCCCACTATAGGAAACAACCTCTCCACATCCACTCTATCTGTGTGCTCTGGTCCTAGACTCCCCCACTATAGGAAACATCCTCTCCACATCCACTCTATCTGTGTCCTCTGGACCCAGACTCCCCCACTATGGGAAACATCCTCTCTGCATCCATTCTATCTGTGTGTCCTCTGATCCCAGACTCCCCACTTCAGGAAACATCCTCTCTGCATCCATTCTATCTGTGTCCTCTGGTCCTAGACTCCCAACCTATAGGAAACATCCTCTCCACATCTACTCTATCTGTGCCCTCTGGTCCTAGACTCCCCCACTATAGGGAACATCTTCTCCACATTCACTCTATCTGTGTCCTCTGGTCCTAGACTCCCCCACTATAGGAAACATCCTCCCGACATCCAATCAATCTGTGTCCTCTGGTCCTAGACTCCTCCACTATAGGAAACATCCTCTCCACATCCACTCTATCTGTGTCCTCTGGTCCTAGACTCCCCCACTATAGGAAACAACCTCTCCACATCCACTCTATCTGTGTGCTCTGGTCCTAGACTCCCCCACTATAGGAAACATCCTCTCCACATCCACTCTATCTGTGTCCTCTGGTCATAGACTCCCCCACTATAGGAAACATCCTCTCCACATCCACTCTATCTGGGTCCTCTGGTCCTAGACTCCCCCACTATAGGAAACATCCTCTCCACATCCACACTATCTGGGTCCTCTGGTCCTAGACTCCCCCACTATAGGAAAAATCCTCTCCACATCCACTCTGTCTGTGTCCTCTGGTCCTACACTCCCCCACTATAGGAAACATCCTCTCCACATCCACCCTATCTGTGCCCTCTGGTCCTAGACTCCCCCACTATAGGAAAGATTCTCTTCAGATCCACTCTGTCTGTGTCCTCTGGTCCTAGATTCCCCCACTATAGGAAACATTCTCTCCACATCCACTCTATCTGTGTCCTCTGGTCCTAGACTCCCCCACTATAGGAAACATCCTCTCCACATCCACTCTATCTGGGTCCTCTGGTCCAAGACTCCCCCACAACAGGATACACCCTCTCCACATCCACTCTATCTGTGTCCTCTGGACCCAGACTCCCCCACTATGGGAAACATCCTCTCTGCATCCATTCTATTGTGTGTCCTCTGATCCCAGACTCCCCACTTCAGGAAACATCCTCTCTGCATCCATTCTATCTATTTCCTCTGGTCCTAGACTCCCCCACAATAGGAAACATCCACTCCACATCCACTCTATCTGTGCCCTCTGGTCCTAGACTCCCCCAATATAGGGAACATCCTCTCCACATTCACTCTATCTGTGTCCTCTCGTCCTAGACTCCCCCACTAAAGGAAACATCCTCTCCAAATCCACTCGATCTGTGTCCTCTGGTCCTAGACTCCCCCACTATAGGAAACATCTTCTCCACATCCATTCTATCTGTGCCCGCTGGTCACAGACTCCCCCACTTCAAGAAACATCCTCTCTGCATCCATTCTATCTGTGTCCTCTGGTCCTAGACTCCCCCACTATAGGAAACATCCTCTCCACATCCACTCTATCTGTGCCCTCTGGTCCTAGACTCCCCCAATATAGGGAACATCCTCTCCACATTCACTCTATCTGTGTCCTCTCGTCCTAGACTCCCCCACTAAAGGAAACATCCTCTCCAAATCCACTCGATCTGTGTCCTCTGGTCCTAGACTCCCCCACTATAGGAATCATCCTCTCCACATCCACTCTATCTGTGTCCTCTGGTCCTAGACTCCCGCACTATAGGAAACATCCTCTCCACATCCACACTATCTGTGTCCTCTGGTCCTAGACTCCCTCACTATAGGAAACATCTTCTCCACATCCATTCTATCTGTGTCCGCTGATCACAGACTCCCCCACTTCAAGAAACATCCTCTCTGCATCCATTCTACCTGTGTCCTCTGGTCCTAGACTCCCCCAATATAGGGAACATCCTCTCCACATTCACTCTATCTGTGTCCTCTCGTCCTAGACTCCCCCACTAAAGGAAACATCCTCTCCAAATCCACTCGATCTGTGTCCTCTGGTCCTAGACTCCCCCACTATAGGAATCATCCTCTCCACATCCACTCTATCTGTGTCCTCTGGTCCTAGACTCCCGCACTATAGGAAACATCCTCTCCACATCCACACTATCTGTGTCCTCTGGTCCTAGACTCCCTCACTATAGGAAACATCTTCTCCACATCCATTCTATCTGAGTCCGCTGGTCACAGACTCCCCCACTTCAAGAAACATCCTCTCTGCATCCATTCTATCTGTGTCCTCTGGTCGTAGACTCCCCCACTATAGGAAACATCCTCTCCACATCCACTCTATCTGTGTCCTCTGGTCCTAGACTCCCCCACTATAGGAATCATCCTCTCCACATCCACTCTATCTGTGTCCTCTGGTCCTAGACTCCCGCACTATAGGAAACATCCTCTCCACATCCACACTATCTGTGTCCTCTGGTCCTAGACTCCCCCACTATAGGAAACATCCTCTCTGCATCCATTCTATCTGTGTCCTCTGGTCCTAGACTCCCCCACTATAGGAAACATCCTCTCTGCATCCATTCTATCTGTGTCCTCTGGTCCTAGACTCCCCCACTATAGGAAACATCCTCTCCACATCCACTCTATCTGTGCCCTCTGGTCCTAGACTCCCCCACTATAGGGAACATCTTCTCCACATTCACTCTATCTGTGTCCTCTGGTCCTAGACTCCCCCACTATAGGAAACATCCTCCCGACATCCAATCAATCTGTGTCCTCTGGTCCTACACTCCCCCACTATAGGAAACATCCTCTCCACATCACCTCTATCTGTGTCCTCTGGTCCTAGACTCCCCCACTATAGGAAACAACCTCTCCACATCCACTCTATCTGTGTGCTCTGGTCCTAGACTCCCCCACTATAGGAAACATCCTCTCCACATCCACTCTATCTGTGTCCTCTGGACCCAGACTCCCCCACTATGGGAAACATCCTCTCTGCATCCATTCTATCTGTGTGTCCTCTGATCCCAGACTCCCCACTTCAGGAAACATCCTCTCTGCATCCATTCCATCTGTGTCCTCTGGTCCTAGACTCCCCCACTATAGGAAACATCCTCTCCACATCCACTCTATCTGTGCCCTCTGGTCCTAGACTCCCCCACTATAGGGAACATCTTCTCCACATTCACTCTATCTGTGTCCTCTGGTCCTAGACTCCCCCACTATAGGAAACATCCTCCCGACATCCAATCATTCTGTGTCCTCTGGTCCTAGACTCCCCCACTATAGGAAACATCCTCTCCACATCCACTCTATCTGTGTCCTCTGGTCCTAGACTCCCCCACTATAGGAAACAACCTCTCCACATCCACTCTATCTGTGTGCTCTGGTCCTAGACCCCCCCACTATAGGAAACATCCTCTCCACATCCACTCTATCTGTGTCCTCTGGTCCTGGACTCCCCCACTATAGGAAACATCCCCTCCACATCCACTCTATCTGGGTCCTCTGGTCCTAGACTCCCCCACTATAGGAAACATCCTCTCCACATCCACACTATCTGGGTCCTCTGGTCCAAGACTCCCCCACTATAGGAAACATCCTCTCCACATCCACTCTGTCTGTGTCCTCTGGTCCTACACTCCCCCACGAGAGGAAACATCCTCTCCACATCCACCCTATCTGTGCCCTCTGGTCCTAGACTCCCCCACTATAGGAAAGATTCTCTTCAGATCCACTCTGTCTGTGTCCTCTGGTCCTAGATTCCCCCACTATAGGAAACATTCTCTCCACATCCACTCTATCTGTGTCCTCTGGTCCTAGACTCCCCCACTATAGGAAACATCCTCTCCAAATCCACTCTATCGGGGTCCTCTGGTCCTAGACTCCCCCACAACAGGATACACCCTCTCCACATCCACTCTATCTGTGTCCTCTGGACCCAGACTCCCCCACTATGGGAAACATCCTCTCTGCATCCATTCTATCTGTGTGTCCTCTGATCCCAGACTCCCCACTTCAGGAAACATCCTCTCTGCATCCATTCTATCTATGTCCTCTGGTCCTAGACTCCCCCACAATAGGAAACATCCTCTCCACATCCACTCTATCTGTGCCCTCTGGTCCTAGACTCCCCCAATATAGGGAACATCCTCTCCACATTCACTCTATCTGTGTCCTCTCGTCCTAGACTCCCCCACTAAAGGAAACATCCTCTCCAAATCCACTCTATCTGTGTCCTCTGGTCCTAGACTCCCCCACTATAGGAATCATCCTCTCCACATCCACACTATCTGTGTCCTCTGGACCTGGAATCCGCCATTATAGGAAACATCCTCTCAACATCCACACTACCTGTGTCCTCTGGTCCTAGACTCCCCCACGAGAGGAAACATCCTCTCCACATCCACCCTATCTGTGCCCTCTGGTCCTAGACTCCCCCACTATAGGAAAGATTCTCTTCAGATCCACTCTGTCTGTGTCCTCTGGTCCTAGATTCCCCCACTATAGGAAACATTCTCTCCACATCCACTCTATCTGTGTCCTCTGGTCCTAGACTCCCCCACTATAGGAAACATCCTCTCCAAATCCACTCTATCTGGGTCCTCTGGTCCTAGACTCCCCCACAACAGGATACACCCTCTCCACATCCACTCTATCTGTGTCCTCTGGACCCAGACTCCCCCACTATGGGAAACATCCTCTCTGCATCCATTCTATCTGTGTGTCCTCTGATCCCAGACTCCCCACTTCAGGAAACATCCTCTCTGCATCCATTCTATCTATGTCCTCTGGTCCTAGACTCCCCCACAATAGGAAACATCCACTCCACATCCACTCTATCTGTGCCCTCTGGTCCTAGACTCCCCCAATATAGGGAACATCCTCTCCACATTCACTCTATCTGTGTCCTCTCGTCCTAGACTCCCCCACTAAAGGAAACATCCTCTCCAAATCCACTCTATCTGTGTCCTCTGGTCCTAGACTCCCCCACTATAGGAATCATCCTCTCCACATCCACACAATCTGCGTCCTCTGGACCTGGAATCCGCCATTATAGGAAACAACATCCACGCTACCTGTGTCCTCTGGTCCTAGTCTCCCCCACTATAGGAAACATCCTCTCCACATCCACTCTATCTGTGCCCTCTGGTCCTGGACTCCCCCACTATAGGAAACATCCTCTCCACATCCACTCTATCTGTGTCCTCTGGTTCCAGACTCCCTCACTATAGGAAACATCCTCTCCACATCCATTCCATCTGTGTCCTCAGGTCCTAGATTCCCCCACTTTAGGAAAAATCCTCTCCACATCCACTCTATCTGTGTCCTCTGGTCCTAGATTCCCCCACTATAGGAAACATTCTCTCCACATCCACTCTATCTGTGTCCTCTGGTCCTAGACTCCCCCACTATAGGAAACATCCTCTCCACATCCACTCTATCTGAGTCCTCTGGTCCTAGACTCCCCCACTATAGGAAACATCCACTCCACATCCACTCTATCTGTGTCCTCTGGTCCTAGACTTCCTCACAATAGGAAACATCCTCTCCACATCCACTCTATCTGTGTCCTATCGTCCTAGACTCCCCACTATAGGAAACATCCTCTCCACATCCACTCTATCTGTGTCCTCTGGACCCAGACTCCCCCACTACAGGAAACATCCTCTCCACATCCAGTCTATCTGTGTCCTCTGGTCCTAGACTCCCCCACTATGGGAAACATCCTCTCCACATCCACTCTATCTGTGTCCTCTGATCCCAGACTCCCCACTCCAGGAAACATCCTCTCTGCATCCATTCTATCTGTGTCCTCTGGTCCTAGACTCCCCCACTATAGGAAACATCCTCTCCACATCCACTCTATCTGTGCCCTCTGGTCCTAGACTCCCCCCATTACAGGAAACGTCCTCTCCACATCCACTCTATCTGTGTCCTCTGGTCCTAGACTCCCCCTCAACAGGAAACATCCTCTCCACATCCACTCTATCTGTGTCCTCTGGACCCAGACTCCCCCACTACAGGAAACATCCTCTCCACATCCAGTCTATCTGTGTCCTCTGGTCCTAGACTCCCCCACTATGGGAAACATCCTCTCCACATCCACACTATCTGTGTCCTCTGATCCCAGACTCCCCACTCCAGGAAACATCCTCTCTGCATCCATTCTATCTGTGTCCTCTGGTCCTAGACTCCCCCACTATAGGAAACATCCTCTCCACATCCACTCTATCTGTGTGCTCTGGTCCTAGACTCCCCCACTATAGGAAACATCCTCTCCACATCCACTCTGTCTGTGTCCTCTGGTCCTAGACTCCCCCACTATAGGAAACATCCTCTCCACATCCACTCTATCTGTGTCCTCTGGACCCAGACTCCCCCACTACAGGAAACATCCTCTCCACATCCAGTCTATCTGTGTCCTCTGGTCCTAGACTCCCCCACTATGGGAAACATCCTCTCCACATCCACTCTATCTGTGTCCTCTGATCCCAGACTCCCCACTCCAGGAAACATCCTCTCTGCATCCATTCTATCTGTGTCCTCTGGTCCTAGACTCCCCCACTATAGGAAACATCCTCTCCACATCCACTCTATCTGTGCCCTCTGGTCCTAGACTCCCCCCATTAGAGGAAACGTCCTCTCCACATCCACTCTATCTGTGTCCTCTGGTCCTAGACTCCCCCTCAACAGGAAACATCTCTCCACATCCACTCTATCTGTGTCCTCTGGACCCAGACTCCCCCACTACAGGAAACATCCTCTCCACATCCAGTCTATCTGTTTCCTCTGGTCCTAGACTCCCCCACTATAGGAAACATCCTCCCGACATCCAATCAATCTGTGTCCTCTGGTCCTAGACTCCCCCACTATAGGAAACATCCTCTCCACATCCACTCTATCTGTGTCCTCTGGTCCTAGACTCCCCCACTATAGGAAACAACCTCTCCACATCCACTCTATCTGTGTGCTCTGGTCCTAGACTCCCCCACTATAGGAAACATCCTCTCCACATCCACTCTGTCTGTGTCCTCTGGTCCTAGACTCCCCCACTATAGGAAACATCCTCTCCATATCCACTCTATCTGTGTCCTCTGGTTCCAGACTCCCTCACTATAGGAAACATCCTCTCCAAATCCACTCTATCTGGGTCCTCTGGTCCTAGACTCCCCCACAACAGGATACACCCTCTCCACATCCACTCTATCTGTGTCCTCTGGACCCAGACTCCCCCACTATGGGAAACATCCTCTCCACATCCACTCTATCTGTGCCCTCTGGTCCTAGACTCCCCCAATATAGGGAACATCCTCTCCACATTCACTCTATCTGTGTCCTCTCGTCCTAGACTCCCCCACTAAAGGAAACATCCTCTCCAAATCCACTCTATCTGTGTCCTCTGGTCCTAGACTCCCCCACTATAGGAAACATCCTCTCCACATCCACTCTATCTGTGCCCTCTGGTCCTAGACTCCCCCCATTAGAGGAAACGTCCTCTCCACATCCACTCTATCTGTGTCCTCTGGTCCTAGACTCCCCCTCAACAGGAAACATCCTCTCCACATCCACTCTATCTGTGTCCTCGGGACCCAGACTCCCCCACTACAGGAAACATCCTCTCCACATCCAGTCTATCTGTGTCCTCTGGTCCTAGACTCCCCCACTATGGGAAACATCCTCTCCACATCCACTCTATCTGTGTCCTCTGATCCCAGACTACCCACTCCAGGAAACATCCTCTCTGCATCCATTCTATCTGTGTCCTCTGGTCCTAGACTCCCCCACTATAGGAAACATCCTCTCCACATCCACTCTATCTGTGTGCTCTGGTCCTAGACTCCCCCACTATAGGAAACATCCTCTCCACATCCACTCTGTCTGTGTCCTCTGGTCCTAGACTCCCCCACTATAGGAAACATCCTCTCCACATCCACTCTATCTGTGTCCTCTGGACCCAGACTCCCCCACTACAGGAAACATCCTCTCCACATCCAGTCTATCTGTGTCCTCTGGTCCTAGACTCCCCCACTATGGGAAACATCCTCTCCACATCCACTCTATCTGTGTCCTCTGATCCCAGACTCCCCACTCCAGGAAACATCCTCTCTGCATCCATTCTATCTGTGTCCTCTGGTCCTAGACTCCCCCACTATAGGAAACATCCTCTCCACATCCACTCTATCTGTGCCCTCTGGTCCTAGACTCCCCCCATTAGAGGAAACGTCCTCTCCACATCCACTCTATCTGTGTCCTCTGGTCCTAGACTCCCCCTCAACAGGAAACATCCTCTCCACATCCAATCTATCTGTGTCCTCTGGACCCAGACTCCCCCACTACAGGAAACATCCTCTCCACATCCAGTCTATCTGTTTCCTCTGGTCCTAGACTCCCCCACTATAGGAAACATCCTCCCGACATCCAATCAATCTGTGTCCTCTGGTCCTAGACTCCCCCACTATAGGAAACATCCTCTCCACATCCACTCTATCTGTGTCCTCTGGTCCTAGACTCCCCCACTATAGGAAACAACCTCTCCACATCCACTCTATCTGTGTGCTCTGGTCCTAGACTCCCCCACTATAGGAAACATCCTCTCCACATCCACTCTGTCTGTGTCCTCTGGTCCTAGACTCCCCCACTATAGGAAACATCCTCTCCATATCCACTCTATCTGTGTCCTCTGGTTCCAGACTCCCTCACTATAGGAAACATCCTCTCCACATCCATTCCATCTGTGTCCTCAGGTCCTAGACTCCCCCACTATAGGAAACATTCTCTCCACATCCACTCTATCTGTCTCCTCTGGTCCTAGACTCCCGCACTATAGGAAACATCCTCTCCACATCCACTCTATCTGGGTCCTCTGGTCCTAGACTCCCCCACTATAGGAAACATCCTCTCCACATCCACCCTATCTGTGCCCTCTGGTCCTAGACTCCCCCACTATAGGAAACATTCTCTTCAGATCCACTCTGTCTGTGTCCTTTGGTCCTAGACTCCCCCACTGTAGGAAACATCCTCTCCACATCCACTCTATCTGTGTCCTCTGGTCCTAGATTCCCCCACTATAGGAAACATTCTCTCCACATCCACTCTATCTGTGTCCTCTGGTCCTAGACACCCCCACTATAGGAAACATCCTCTCCACATCCACTCTATCTGAGTCCTCTGGTCCTAGACTCCCCCACAACAGGATACACCCTCTCCACATCCACTCTATCTGTGTCCTCTGGACCCAGACTCCCCCACTATGGGAAACATTCTCTCTGCATCCATTCTATCTGTGTGTCCTCTGATCCCAGACTCCCCACTTCAGGAAACATCCTCTCTGCATCCATTCTATCTGTGTCCTCTGGTCCTAGACTCCCCCACTATAGGAAACATCCTCTCCACATCCACTCTATCTGTGCCCTCTGGTCCTAGACTCCCCCACTATAGGAAACATCCTCCCGACATCCAATCTATCTCTGTCCTCTCATCCTAGACTCCCCCACTATAGGAAACATCCTCCCGACATCCAATCTATCTGTGTCCTCTGGTCCTAGACTCCCCCACTAAAGGAAACATCCTCTCCAAATCCACTCTATCTGTGTCCTCTGGTCCTAGACTCCCCCACTATAGGAAACATCCTCTCCACATCCACTCTATCTGTGTCCTCTGGTCCTAGACTCCCCCACTATAGGAAACATCCTCTCCACATCCACACTATCTGTGTCCTCTGGTCCTAGACTCCCTCACTATAGGAAACTTCCTCCCGACATCCAATCTATCTGTGTCCTCTGGTCCTAGACTCCCCCACTAAAGGAAACATCCTCTCCAAATCCACTCTATCTGTGTCCTCTGGTCCTAGACTCCCTCACTATAGGAAAGATCCTCTCCACATCCACTCTATCTGTGCTCCTAGACTCCCCCACTATAGGAAACATCCTCTCCACATCCACTCTATCTGTGACCTCTGGTTCCAGACTCCCTCACTATAGGAAACATCCTCTCCACATCCATTCCATCTGTGTCCTCAGGTCCTAGATTCCCCCACTATAGGAAACATTCTCTCCACATCCACTCTATCTGTGTCCTCTGGTCCTAGACTCCCCCACTATAGGGAACATCCTCTCCACATTCACTCTATCTGTGTCCTCTCGTCCTAGACTCCCCCACTATAGGAAACATCCTCCCGACATCCACTCTATCTGGGTCCTCTGGTCCTAACTCCCCCACAACAGGATACACCCTCTCCACATCCACTCTATCTGTGTCCTCTGGACCCAGACTACCCCACTATGGGAAACATCCTCTCTGCATCCATTCTATCTGTGTGTCCTCTAATCCCAGACTCCCCACTTCAGGAAACATTCTCTCTCTGCATCCATTCTATCTGTGTCCTCTGGTCCTAGACTCCCCCACTATAGGAAACATCCTCTCCACATCCACTCTATCTGTGCCCTCTGGTCCTAGACTCCCCCAATATAGGGAACATCCTCTCCACATTCACTCTATCTGTGTCCTCTCGTCCTAGACTCCCCCACTATAGGAAACATCCTCCCGACATCCAATCTATCTGTGTCCTCTGGTCCTAGACTCCCCCACTAAAGGAAACATCCTCTCCAAATCCACTCTATCTGTGTCCTCTGGTCCTGGACTCCCCCACTATAGGAAACATCCTCTCCACATCCACTCTATCTGTGTCCTCTGGTCCTAGACTCCCCCACTATAGGAAACATCCTCTCCACATCCACACTATCTGTGTCCTCTGGTCCTAGACTCCCTCACTATAGGAAACATCTTCTCCACATCCACTCTATCTGTGTCCTCTGGTCCTAGACTCCCCCACTATAGGAAACAACCTCTCCACATCCACTCTATCTGTGTGCTCTGGTCCTAGACTCCCCCACTATAGGAAAAATCCTCTCCACATCCACTCTATCTGTGTCCTCTGGTCCTAGACTTCCTCACAATAGGAAACATTCTCTCCATATCCACTCTATCTGCGACCTCTGGTTCCAGACTCCCTCACTATAGGAAACATCCTCTCCACATCCATTCCATCTGTGTCCTCAGGTCCTAGATTCCCCCACTACAGGACACATTCTCTCCACATCCACTCTGTCTGTGTCCTCTGGTCCTAGACTCCCCCACTATAGGAAACATCCTCTCCACATCCACTCTATCTGTGCCCTCTGGTCCTGGACTCCCCCACTATAGGAAACATCCTCTCCACATCCACTCTATCTGTGCCCTCTGGTCCTAGACTCCCCCAATATAGGGAACATCCTCTCCACATTCACTCTATCTGTGTCCTCTCATCCTAGACTCCCCCACTATAGGAAACATCCTCCCGACATCCAATCTATCTGTGTCCTCTGGTCCTAGATTCCCCCACTATAGGAAACATTCTCTCCACATCCACTCTATCTGTGTCCTCTGGTCCTAGACTCCCCCACTATAGGAAACATCCTCTCCACATCCACTCTATCAGGGTCCTCCGGTCCCAGACTCCCCCACAACAGGATACACCCTCTCCACATCCACTCTATCTGTGTCCTCTGGACCCAGACCCCCCACTATGGGAAACATCCTCTCTGCATCCATTCTATCTGTGTGTCCTCTGATCCCAGACTCCCCACTTCAGGAAACATCCTCTCTGCATCCATTCTATCTGTGTCCTCTGGTCCTAGACTCCCCCACTATAGGAAACATCCTCTCCACATCCACTCTATCTGTGCCCTCTGGTCCTAGACTCCCCCAATATAGGGAACATCCTCTCCACATTCACTCTATCTGTGTCCTCTCGTCCTAGACTCCCCCACTAAAGGAAACAACCTCCCGACATCCAATCTATCTGTGTCCTCTGGTCCTAGACTCCCCCACTAAAGGAAACATCCTCTCCAAATCCACTCTATCTGTGTCCTCTGTTCCTAGACTCCCCCACTATAGGAAACATCCTCTCCACATCCACTCTATCTGTGTCCTCTGGTCCTAGACTCCCTCACTATAGGAAAGATCCTCTCCACATCCACTCTATCTGTGTCCTCTGCTCCTAGACTCCCCCACTATAGGAAACATCCTCTCCACATCCACTCTATCTGTGACCTCTGGTTCCAGACTCCCTCACTATAGGAAACATCCTCTCCACATCCATTCCATCTGTGTCCTCAGGTCCTAGATTCCCCCACTATAGGAAACATTCTCTCCACATCCACTCTATCTGTGTCCTCTGGTCCTAGACTCCCCCACTATAGGGAACATCCTCTCCACATTTACTCTATCTGTGTCCTCTCGTCCTAGACTCCCCCACTATAGGAAACATCCTCCCGACATCCACTCTATCTGGGTCCTCTGGTCCTAACTCCCCCACAACAGGATACACCCTCTCCACATCCACTCTATCTGTGTCCTCTGGACCCAGACTCCCCCACTATGGGAAACATCCTCCCTGCATCCATTCTATCTGTGTGTCCTCTGATCCCAGACTCCCCACTTCAGGAAACATTCTCTCTCTGCATCCATTCTATCTGTGTCCTCTGTTCCTAGACTCCCCCACTATAGGAAACATCCTCTCCACATCCACTCTATCTGTGTCCTCTGGTCCTAGACTCCCCCACTGTAGGAAACATCCTCTCCACATCCACACTATCTGTGTCCTCTGGTCCTAGACTCCCTCACTATAGGAAACATCTTCTCCACATCCACTCTATCTGTGTCCTCTGGTCCTAGACTCCCCCACTATAGGAAACAACCTCTCCACATCCATTCTATCTGTCTCCTCTGGTCCTAGACTCCCCCACTATAGGAAACATCCTCTCCACATCCTCTCTATCTGTGTCCTCTGGTCCTAGACTTCCTCACAATAGGAACCATTCTCTCCATATCCACTCTATCTGTGACCTCTGGTTCCAGACTCCCTCACTATAGGAAACATCCTCTCCACATCCATTCCATCTGTGTACTCAGGTCCTAGATTCCCCCACTATAGGAAACATTCTCTCCACATCCACTCTATCTGTGTCCTCTGGTCCTAGACTCCCCCACTATAGGAAACATCCTCTCCACATCCACTCTAGCTGGGTCCTCTGGTCCTAGACTCCCCCACTATAGGAAACATCCTCTCCACATCCACTCTGTCTGTGTCCTCTGGTCCTAGACTCCCCCACTATAGGAAACATCCTCTCCACATCCACCTTATCTGTGCCCTCTGGTCCTAGACTCCCCCACTATAGGAAACATCCTCTCCACATCCACTCTATCTGTCACCTCTGGTCCTAGACTCCCCCACTATAGGAAACATCTTCACCACATCCACTCTATCTGTGTCCTCTGGACCTGGAATCCGCCATTATAGGAAACATCCTATCAACATCCACACTACCTGTGTCCTCTGGTCCTAGACTCCCCCACTATAGGAAACATCCTCTCCACATCCACTCTATCTGTGCCCTCTGGCCCTGGACTCCCCCACTATAGGAAACAACCTCTCCACATCCACTCTATCTGTGTGCTCTGGTCCTAGACTCCCCCACTATAGGAAACATCCTCTCCACATCCACTCTATCTGTGTCCTCTGGTCCTAGACTTCCTCACAATAGGAAACATTCTCTCCATATCCACTCTATCTGTGACCTCTGGTTCCAGACTCCCTCACTATAGGAAACATCCTCTCCACATCCATTCCATCTGTGTCCTCAGGTCCTAGATTCCCCCACTATAGGAAACATTCTCTCCACATCCACTCTATCTGTGTCCTCTGGTCCTAGACTCCCCCAATATAGGGAACATCCTCTCCACATTCACTCTATCTCTGTCCTCTCGTCCTAGACTCCCCCACTATAGGAAACATCCTCCCGACATCCAATCTATCTGTGTCCTCTGGTCCTAGACTCCCCCACTAAAGGAAACATCCTCTCCAAATCCACTCTATCTGTGTCCTCTGGTCCTAGACTCCCCCACTATAGGAAACATCCTCTCCACATCCACTCTATCTGTGTCCTCTGGTCCTAGACTCCCCCACTATAGGAAACATCCTCTCCACATCCACACTATCTGTGTCCTCTGGTCCTAGACTCCCTCACTATAGGAAACATCTTCTCCACATCCACTCTATCTGTGTCCTCTGGTCCTAGACTCCCCCACTATAGGAAACAACATCTCCACATCCACTCTATCTGTCTCCTCTGGTCCTAGACTCCCCCACTATAGGAAACATCCTCTCCACATCCTCTCTATCTGTGTCCTCTGGTCCTAGACTTCCTCACAATAGGAACCATTCTCTCCATATCCACTCTGTCTGTGACCTCTGGTTCCAGACTCCCTCACTATAGGAAACATCCTCTCCACATCCATTCCATCTGTGTCCTCAGGTCCTAGATTCCCCCACTATAGGAAACATTCTCTCCACATCCACTCTATCTGTGTCCTCTGGTCCTAGACTCCCCCACTATAGGGAACATCCTCTCCACATTCACTCTATCTGTGTCCTCTCGTCCTAGACTCCCCCACTATCGGAAACATCCTCCCGACATCCACTCTATCTGGGTCCTCTGGACCCAGACTCCCCCACTATGGGAATCATCCTCTCTGCATCCATTCTATCTGTGTGTCCTCTGATCCCAGACTCCCCACTTCAGGAAACATCCTCTCTGCATCCATTCTATCTGTGTCCTCTGGTCCTAGACTCCCCCACTATAGGAAACATCCTCTCCACATCCACTCTATCTGTGCCCTCTGGTCCTAGACTCCCCCAATATAGGGAACATCCTCTCCACATTCACTCTATCTGTGTCCTCTCGTCCTAGACTCCCCCACTATAGGAAACATCCTCCCGACATCCAATCTATCTGTGTCCTCTGGTCCTAGACTCCCCCACTAAAGGAAACATCCTCTCCAGATCCACTCTATCTGTGTCCTCTGGTCCTAGACTCCCTCACTATAGGAAAGATCCTCTCCACATCCACTCTATCTGTGTCCTCTGCTCCTAGACTCCCCCACTATAGGAAACATCCTCTCCACATCCACTCTATCTGTGACCTCTGGTTCCAGACTCCCTCACTATAGGAAACATCCTCTCCACATCCATTCCATCTGTATCCTCAGGTCCTATTTCCCCACTATAGGAAACATTCTCTCCACATCCACTCTATCTGTGTCCTCTGGTCCTAGACTCCCCCACTATAGGGAACATCCTCTCCACATTCACTCTATCTGTGTCCTCTCGTCCTAGTCTCCCCCACTATAGGAAACATCCTCCCGACATCCACTCTATCTGGGTCCTCTGGTCCTAACTCCCCCACAACAGGATACACCCTCTCCACATCCACTCTATCTGTGTCCTCTGGACCCAGACTCCCCCACTATGGGAAACATCCTCTCTGCATCCATTCTATCTGTGTGTCCTCTGATCCCAGACTCCCCACTTCAGGAAACATTCTCTCTCCACATCCACTCTATCTGTGCCCTCTGGTCCTAGACTCCCCCAATATAGGGAACATCCTCTCCACATTCACTCTATCTGTGTCCTCTCGTCCTAGACTCCCCCACTATAGGAAACATCCTCCCGACATCCAATCTATCTGTGTCCTCTGGTCCTAGACTCCCCCACTAAAGGAAACATCCTCTCCAAATCCACTCTATCTGTGTCCTCTGGTCCTAGACTCCCCCACTATAGGAAACATCCTCTCCACATCCACTCTATCTGTGTCCTCTGGTCCTAGACTCCCCCACTATAGGAAACATCCTCTCCACATCCACACTATCTGTGTCCTCTGGTCCTAGACTCCCTCACTATAGGAAACATCTTCTCCACATCCACTCTATCTGTGTCCTCTGGTCCTAGACTCCCCCACTATAGGAAACATCCTCTCCACATCCATTCCATCTGTGTCCTCTGGTCCTAGACTCCCCCACTATAGGAAACATCCTCTCCACATCCACTCTATCTGGGTCCTCTGGTCCTAGACTCCCCCACTATAGGAAACATCCTCTCCACATCCACTCTATCTGGGTCCTCTGGTCCTAGACTCCCCCACTATAGGAAACATCCTCTCCACATCCACTCTGTCTGTGTCCTCTGGTCCTAGACTCCCCCACTATAGGAAACATCCTCTCCACATCCACCTTATCTGTGCCCTCTGGTCCTAGACTCCCCCACTATAGGAAACATCCTCTCCACATCCACTCTATCTGTCACCTCTGGTCCTAGACTCCCCCACTATAGGAAACATCTTCTCCACATCCACTCTATCTGTGTCCTCTGGACCTGGAATCCGCCATTATAGGAAACATCCTCTCCACATCCACTCTATCTGTGTCCTCTGGTCCTAGACTTCCTCACAATAGGAAACATTCTCTCCATATCCACTCTATCTGTGACCTCTGGTTCCAGACTCCCTCACTATAGGAAACATCCTCTCCACATCCATTCCATCTGTGTCCTCAGGTCCTAGATTCCCCCACTATAGGAAACATCCTCTCCACATCCACTCTATCTGGGTCCTCTGGTCCTAGACTCCCCCACTATAGGAAACATCCTCTCCACATCCACTCTATCTGGGTCCTCTGGTCCTAGACTCACCCACTATAGGAAACATCCACTCCACATCCACTCTGTCAGTGTCCTCTGGTCCTAGACTCCCCCACTATAGGGAACATCCTCTCCACATCCACCTTATCTGTGCCCTCTGGTCCTAGACTCCCCCACTATAGGAAACATCCTCTCCACATCCACTCTATCTGTCTCCTCTGGTCTTAGACTCCCCCACTATAGGAAACATCCTCTCCACATCCACTCTATCTGTGTCCTCTGGACCTGGAATCCGCCATTATAGGAAACATCCTCTCAACATCCACACTGCCTGTGTCCTCTGGTCCTAGACTCCCCCACTATAGGAAACATCCTCTCCACATCCACTCTATCTGTGCCCTCTGGTCCTGGACTCCCCCACTATAGGAAACATCCTCTCCACATCCACTCTATCTGTGTCCTCTGGTCCTAGACTCCCCCACTATAGGAAACATCCTCTCCACATCCACCTTATCTGTGCCCTCTGGTCCTAGACTCCCCCACTATAGGAAACATCCTCTCCACATCCACTCTATCTGTCTCCTCTGGTCCTAGACTTCCCCACTATAGGAAACATCTTCTCCACATCCACTCTATCTGTGTCCTCTGGACCTGGAATCCGCCATTATAGGAAACATCCTCTCAACATCCACACTACCTGTGTCCTCTGGTCCTAGACTCCCCCACTATAGGAAACATCCTCTCCACATCCACTCTATCTGTGCCCTCTGGTCCTGGACTCCCCCACTATAGGAAACAACCTCTCCACTTCCACTCTATCTGTCTCCTCTGGTCTTAGACTCCCCCACTATAGGAAACATCCTCTCCACATCCACTCTATCTGTGTCCTCTGGACCTGGAATCCGCCATTATAGGAAACATCCTCTCAACATCCACACTGCCTGTGTCCTCTGGTCCTAGACTCCCCCACTATAGGAAACATCCTCTCCACATCCACTCTATCTGTGCCCTCTGGTCCTGGACTCCCCCACTATAGGAAACATCCTCTCCACATCCACTCTATCTGTGTCCTCTGGTCCTAGACTCCCCCACTATAGGAAACATCCTCTCCACATCCACTCTATCTGTGTCCTCTGGTCCTAGACTCCCCCACTATAGGAAACATCCTCTCAACATCCACACTACCTGTGTCCTCTGGTCCTAGACTCCCCCACTATAGGAAACATCCTCTCCACATCCACTCTATCTGTGCCCTCTGGTCCTGGACTCCCCCACTATAGGAAACATCCTCTCCACATCCACTCTATCTGTGTCCTCTGGTCCTAGACTCCCCCACTATAGGAAACATCCTCTCCACATCCACTCTATCTGTGCCCTCTGGCCCTGGACTCCCCCACTATAGGAAACATCCTCTCCACATCCACTCTATCTGTGTCCTCTGGTCCTAGACTCCCCCACTATAGGAAACATACTCTCCACATCCACTCTATCTGTGTCCTCTGGTCCCAGACTCCCCCACTATAGGAAACATCCTCTCAACATCCACACTACCTGTGTCCTCTGGTCCTAGACTCCCCCACTATAGGAAACATCCTCTCCACATCCACTCTATCTGTGCCCTCTGGTCCTGGACTCCCCCACTATAGGAAACATCCTCTCCACATCCACTCTATCTGTGTCCTCTGGTCCTAGACTCCCCCACTATAGGAAACATCCTCTCCACATCCACTCTATCTGTGTCCTCTGGTCCTAGACTCCCCCACTATAGGAAACATCCTCTCCACATCCACTCTATCTGTGTGCACTGGTCCTAGACTCCCCCACTATAGGAAACATCCTCTCCACATCCACTCTATCTGTGCCCTCTGGTCCTGGACTCCCCCACTATAGGAAACATCCTCTCCACATCCACTCTATCTGTGTCCTCTGGTCCTAGACTCCCCCACTATAGGAAACATCCTCTCCACATCCACTCTATCTGTGTCCTCTGGTCCTAGACTCCCCCACTATAGGAAACATCCTCTCCACATCCACTCTATCTGTGTCCTCTGGTCCTAGACTCCCCCACTATAGGAAACATCCTCTCCACATCCACTCTATCTGTGTCCTCTGGTCCTAGACTTCCTCACAATAGGAAACATTCTCTCCATATCCACTCTATCTGTGACCTCTGGTTCCAGACTCCCTCACTATAGGAAACATCCTCTCCACATCCATTCCATCTGTGTCCTCAGGTCCTAGATTCCCCCACTGTAGGAAACATTCTCTCCACATCCACTCTATCTGTGTCCTCTGGTCCTAGACTCCCCCACTATAGGAAACATCCTCTCCACATCCACTCTATCTGGGTCCTCTGGTCCTAGACTCCCCCACTATTGGAAACATCCTCTCCACATCCACTCTATCTGGGTCCTCTGGTCCTAGACTCCCCCACTATAGGAAACATCCTCTCCACATCCACTCTGTCTGTGTCCTCTGGTCCTAGACTCCCCCACTATAGGAAACATCCTCTCCACATCCACCTTATCTGTGCCCTCTGGTCCTAGACTCCCCCACTATAGGAAACATCCACTCCACATCCACTCTATCTGTCTCCTCTGGTCCTAGACTCCCCCACTATAGGAAACATCCTCTCCACATCCACTCTATCTGTGTCCTCTGGTCCTAGACTCCCCCACTATAGGAAACATCCTCTCCACATCCACTCTATCTGTGTCCTCTGGTCCTAGACTCCCCCACTATAGGAAACATCCTCTCCACATCCACTCTATCTGTGCCCTCTGGCCCTGGACTCCCCCACTATAGGAAACATCCTCTCCACATCCACTCTATCTGTGTCCTCTGGTCCTAGACTCCCCCACTATAGGAAACATACTCTCCACATCCACTCTATCTGTGTCCTCTGGTCCCAGACTCCCCCACTATAGGAAACATCCTCTCAACATCCACACTACCTGTGTCCTCTGGTCCTAGACTCCCCCACTATAGGAAACATCCTCTCCACATCCACTCTATCTGTGCCCTCTGGTCCTGGACTCCCCCACTATAAGAAACATCCTCTCCACATCCACTCTATCTGTGTCCTCTGGTCCTAGACTCCCCCACTATAGGAAACATCCTCTCCACATCCACTCTATCTGTGTCCTCTGGTCCTAGACTCCCCCACTATAGGAAACATCCTCTCCACATCCACTCTATCTGTGTGCACTGGTCCTAGACTCCCCCACTATAGGAAACATCCTCTCCACATCCACTCTATCTGTGCCCTCTGGTCCTGGACTCCCCCACTATAGGAAACATCCTCTCCACATCCACTCTATCTGTGTCCTCTGGTCCTAGACTCCCCCACTATAGGAAACATCCTCTCCACATCCACTCTATCTGTGTCCTCTGGTCCTAGACTCCCCCACTATAGGAAACATCCTCTCCACATCCACTCTATCTGTGTCCTCTGGTCCTAGACTCCCCCACTATAGGAAACATCCTCTCCACATCCACTCTATCTGTGTCCTCTGGTCCTAGACTTCCTCACAATAGGAAACATTCTCTCCATATCCACTCTATCTGTGACCTCTGGTTCCAGACTCCCTCACTATAGGAAACATCCTCTCCACATCCATTCCATCTGTGTCCTCAGGTCCTAGATTCCCCCACTATAGGAAACATTCTCTCCACATCCACTCTATCTGTGTCCTCTGGTCCTAGACTCCCCCACTATAGGAAACATCCTCTCCACATCCACTCTATCTGGGTCCTCTGGTCCTAGACTCCCCCACTATAGGAAACATCCTCTCCACATCCACTCTATCTGGGTCCTCTGGTCCTAGACTCCCCCACTATAGGAAACATCCTCTCCACATCCACTCTGTCTGTGTCCTCTGGTCCTAGACTCCCCCACTATAGGAAACATCCTCTCCACATCCACCTTATCTGTGCCCTCTGGTCCTAGACTCCCCCACTATAGGAAACATCCACTCCACATCCACTCTATCTGTCTCCTCTGGTCCTAGACTCCCCCACTATAGGAAACATCCTCTCCACATCCACTCTATCTGTGTCCTCTGGTCCTAGACTCCCCCACTATAGGAAACATCCTCTCCACATCCACTCTATCTGTGCCCTCTGGTCCTAGACTCCCCCAATATAGGGAACATCCTCTCCACATTCACTCTATCTGTGTCCTCTCGTCCTAGACTCCCCCACTATAGGAAACATCCTCCCGACATCCAATCTATCTGTGTCCTCTGGTCCTAGACTCCCCCACTAAAGGAAACATCCTCTCCAAATCCACTCTATCTGTGTCCTCTGTTCCTAGACTCCCCCACTATAGGAAACATCCTCTCCACATCCACACTATCTGTGTCCTCTGGTCCTAGACTCCCCCACTATAGGAATCATCCTCTCCACATCCACTCTATCTGTGTGCTCTGGTCCTAGACTCCCCCACTATCGGAAACATCCTCTCCACATTCACTCTATCTGTGTCCTCTCGTCCTAGACTCCCCCACTATAGGAAACATCCTCCCGACATCCAATCTATCAGTGTCCTCTGGTCCTAGACTCCCCCACTAGAAGGGCCGAGACGGCCTGTTTCCGTGCTGTAATTGTTATATGGTTATATGTGTCGGTGGGACTAGGTGAGAGTAAGCGTTCGGCATGGACTAGAAGGGCCGAGACGGGCTGTTTCCGTGCTGTAATTGTTATATGGTTATATGTGTCGGTGGGACTAGGTGAGAGTAAGCGTTCGGCATGGACTAGAAGGGCCGAGACGGGCTGTTTCCGTGCTGTAATTGTTATAGGGTTATATGTGTCGGTGGGACTAGGTGAGAGTGAGCGTTCGTCATGGACTAGAAGGGCCGAGACGGCCTGTTTCCGTGCTGTAATTGTTATAGGGTTATATGTGTCGGTGGGACTAGGTGAGAGTAAGCGTTCGGCATGGACTAGAAGGGCCGAGACGGCCTGTTTCCGTGCTGTAGTTGTTATATGGTTATATGTGTCGGTGGGACTAGGTGAGAGTCAGCGTTCGGCATGGACTAGAAGGGCCGAGACGGGCTGTTTCCGTGCTGTAATTGTTATATGGTTATATGTGTCGGTGGGACTAGGTGAGAGTAAGCGTTCGGCATGGACTAGAAGGGCCGAGACGGCCTGTTTCCGTGCTGTAGTTGTTATATGGTTATATGTGTCGGTGGGACTAGGTGAGAGTCAGCGTTCGGCATGGACTAGAAGGGCCGAGACGGGCTGTTTCCGTGCTGTAATTGTTATAGGGTTATATGTGTCGGTGGGACTAGGTGAGAGTAAGCGTTCGGCATGGACTAGAAGGGCCGAGACGGGCTGTTTCCGTGCTGGAATTGTTATATGGTTATATGTGTCGGTGGGACTAGGTGAGAGTAAGCGTTCGGCATGGACTAGAAGGGCCGAGACGGCCTGTTTCCGTGCTGTAATTGTTATATGGTTATATGGGTCAGTGGGACTAGGTGAGAGTGGGCGTTCGGCACGGACTAGAAGGGCCGAGACGGCCTGTTTCCGTGCTGTAATTGTTATATGGTTATATGGGTCGGTGGGACTAGGTGAGAGTGGGCGTTCGGCACGGGCTAGAAGGGCCGAGACGGCCTGTTTTCGTGCTGGAATTGTGATATGGCTATATGGGTCGGTGGGACTAGGTGTGAGTGGGCGTTCGGCACGGACTAGAAGGGCCGAGATGGCCTGTTTCCGTGCTGTGATTGTGATATGGTTATATGGGTCAGTGGGACTAGGTGAGAGTGGGCGTTCGGCACGGACTAGAAGGGCCGAGATGGCCTGTTTCCGTGCTGTGATTGTTATATGGTTATATGGGTCGGTGGGACTAGGTGAGAGTGGGCGTTCGGCACGGACTAGAAGGGCCGAGATGGCCTGTTTCCGTGCTGTGATTGTGATATGGTTATATGGGTCGGTGGGACTAGGTGAGAGTGGGCGTTCGGCACGGACTAGAAGGGCCGAGATGGCCTGTTTCCGTGCTGTGATTGTGATATGGTTATATGGGTCAGTGGGACTGGGTGAGAGTGGGCGTTCGGCACAGACTAGAAGGGCCGAGATGGCCTGTTTCCGTGCTGGAATTGTGATATGGTTATATGGGTCAGTGGGACTAGGTGAGAGTAAGCGTTCGGCACGGGCTAGAAGGGCCGAGACGGCCTGTTTCCGTGCTGTGATTGTTATAGGGTTATATGGGTCGGTGGGACTAGGTGAGAGTGAGCGTTCGGCATGGACTAGAAGGGCCGAGACGGCCTGTTTCCGTGCTGGAATTGTGATATGGGTATATGGGTCGGTGGGACTAGGTGAGAGTGAGCGTTCGGCACGGACTAGTAGGGCCGAGATGGCCTGTTTCCGTGCTGGAATTGTTATGGGGTTATTTAAAGAAGTGAGGGGGCAAACACTTGAGCTTTTCTCCCTCTGAGCGAAGCCTCTCTTCACCGAAGCCTCAAGGAACGAAAGCACCACCCTATGTCCACTCAGCCCATAGCCGATGCATTGGTCCCTGCCTTCCTTTAATTTGCTCTTAATAATTCGACCCAAGCGCCAACTGGTCGCTGGTCAAGGCTCTATTAGCGAAACAATCTTCAATCTTGAAGTAGCAGCGTCTGGGAGAGTGGACCATAGAATCGTAGAACACTGCAGCACAGTACAGGCGCTTCAGCCCTCCATGTCGTGCCGACCCACATAATCCTTAAAAAAAGTACTAAACCCACACTACCCCATAACCCTCTATTTTCATCCATGTGCCTGTCCAAGAGGCTCTTAAATACCCCTAATATTTTAGCCTCCACCACCATCCCTAGCAAGTCATTCTAGGCACTCTGTGTAAAAAAACCTACCCCTGATGTCTCCCCTAAGCTTCCCTCCCTTAATTTTGTACATATGCCCTCTGGTGTTTGCTATTGGTGCCCTGGGAAACCGGTACTGACTATCCACCCTATCTATGCCGCTCATAATCTTGTAGACCTCCATCAAGTCCCTCTCATCCTTCTACACTCCAAAGAGAAAAGTCCCAGCTCTGCTAACCTTGCTTCATGTGACTTGTTCTCACCCTCTCCATAGCTTCCACATCCTTCCTATAATGAGGTGACCAGAAATGAACACAATACTCCAAGTCCGGTCTGACCAGAGATTTGTAGAATTATATTGTTGGACGTGGAGGAACGGCTGACAGGACTTTTGAAGAATGCACTCCATAACTGAAGTGGAACTTGTCGGGCAATGGGGTAGAGATTAGGGGAGTAGATGCGGCTGGCTTGCTTCACATAGAACCGACATGGGCATCATTGGAACAAAGGCCTTCCCTGGGGTGTAAGCGCTTTGTGATTCTATCAGAAAATTGGGGTGATTTAAAACATAGAACATAGAATAGTAGAGCACATTACAGGCCCTTCAGCCTACAATGTAGTACTGACCCTCAAACCCTGCCTCCCATATAACCCCCACCTTAAATTCCTCCATATACCTGTCCAGTAGTCTCTTAAACTTCACTAGCGTATCTGCCCCCACCACTGACTCGGGCAGTGCATTCCACGCACCAACCATTCTCTGAGTGAAAAACCTTCCTCTAATATCCCCCTTGAACTTCCCTCCCCTCACCTTAAAGCCATGTCCTCTTGTATTGAGCAGTGGTGCCCTGGGGAAGAGGCACTGCTGTCCACTCTGTCTATTCCTCTTAATATCTTGTATACCTCTATCATGTCTCCTCTCATCCTCCTTCTCTCCAAAGAGTAAAGCCCTAGCTCCCTTAATCTCTGATCATAATCCATACTCTCTAAACCAGGCGGCATCCTGGTAAATCTCCTCTGTACCCTTTCCAATGCTTACACATCCTTCCTATAGTGAGGCGACCAGAACTGGACACAGTACTCTAAGTGTGGCCCAACCAGAGTTTTATAGAGCTGCATCAGTACATCGCGACTCTTAAACTTTATCCCTTGACTTATGAAAACTAACACACAATAAGCTTTCTTAACCAACCTATCTACCTGTGAGGCAACTTTCAGGGATCTGTGGACATGTACCCCCAGATCCCTCTGCTCCTCCACACTACCAAGTATCCTGCCATTTACTTTGTACTCTGCCTTGGAGTTTGTCCTTCCAAAGTGTACCACCTCACACTTCTCTGGGTTGAACTCCATCTGCCACTTCTCAGCCCACTTCTGCATCCTGTCAATGTCTCTCTGCGATCTTCGACAATCCTCTACACTATGCACAACACCACCAACCTTTGTGTCCTCTGCAAACTTGGCAACCCACCCTTCTACCCCGACATCCAGGTCGTTAATGAAAAGCACGAAAAGTTGAGGTCCCAGAACAGAACACCACTAGTCACAACTCTCCAATCTGAATGTACTCCCTCCACCACGACCCTCTGCCTTCTGCAAGCAAGCCAATTCTGAATCCACCTGGCCAGACTTCCCAGGATCCCATGCCTTCTGACTTTAGATCAAGCACCAGCGCTCATCTCCTCCAAATGAAGATTGGAGATGAAGATGTCAGAGGAGAATTGGAGCTCAAATGAAGCAGAAGTTGTACCGTTATTTATTTATTTATTTATTTATTAGCCTCCTCCCTTCACCCACAAATGCTTCGGCATCCTTCGACTCTAAGCGAAGACACGTCAGTCGGCGGGTGTATAAAAGGGGGCGGAGAGGATCGGAGGGAGGCAGCGAGCGGAGTCGAATCTACAGATCAGCACCAGGGACAGCGACCGGGCGCAGCGCAGGTGAGCGGCCGGCGGGTCTCCCTCCGTCTCTCTCGACGCCACCTCACCCTCTACTCCTGTCTCGCCCCTTCCCGCGGTTCCTCTGTACTCGGTGTCTTCGTTTCGCTTTCTCCAAACAATCCTGCTCGTTCTGGGGTTCCCAGGGAGGATTTGCCCCCGCCCGCTGAGGGCCTCAATGGATCTGATCTCCAAGCCGGCGGGAGAGTGGAGAAGTCGGGGGTTTTCGAGAGGATCCCGAACCGAGCCGTGAGGAAAACTTTTGACCAGTCCGGTGAGCGGTTCCGAGACGCCCGACTGGAACCACAGGGGCGATGCGCTGGAATGCTGTCAATATTCCGGCTGTGAGATCCCCGTGGTCACCTGATTGACTTTCCGGGATATTTCTCCATTGAGGGTCGTTTCTCCAGGCACGCCGGCACTCACAGGGAGACAATTCCGCCCACTCAACCTCTCTGCGGGGAGGGTGCGTCTCACACACTGACCCTCACTGAGTGACCGGTCACACACACACACACACACACTGGCCCTCACTGGGGGACGGTCCCCCCCCCCCCCACACACACACACACACACACACACACACAAACACACACTGACCCTCACTGGGGGACAGTCCCACCACACACACTGACCCTCACTGGTGGACGGTCCTACACACACACACTGACCCTCACTGGGGGACAGTCCCACACACACACACACTGACCCTCACTGGGGGACGGTCCCACACACACACTGACCCTCACTGGGGGACAGTCCCACACACACACACTGACCCTCACTGGGGAACGGTCCCACACACACACTGACCCTCACTGGGGGACAGTCCCACACACACACACACTGGCCCTCACTGGGGGACGGTCCCACACACACACACACACACACACACACACACACACACACACACAAACACACACACACACACACACACACACACACACACACACACACACACACACACAAGCACACCCTGACCCTCACTGGGGGACAGTCCCACACACACACTGACCCTCACTGGTGGATGGTCCTACACACACACACTGACCCTCACTGGGGGACAGTCCCACAAACACACTGACACTCACTGGGGGACAGTCCCACACACACACACTGACCCTCACTGGGGGACAGTCCCACACACACACTGACCCTCACTGGTGGACGGTCCTACACACACACACTGACCCTCACTGGGGGACAGTCCCACACACACACTGACCCTCACTGGGGGACAGTCCCACAAACACACTGACACTCACTGGGGGACAGTCCCACACACACACACTGACCCTCACTGGGGGACAGTCCCACACACACACTGACCCTCACTGGTGGACGGTCCCACACACACACTGACCCTCACCGGGGGACGGTCCCACACACTCACTGACCCTCACTGGGGGACGGTCCCACACACACTGACCCTCACCGGGGGACGGTCCCATACACACTGACCCTCACTGGGGGACGGTCTCACACACACACTGACCCTCACTGGTGGACGGTCCCACACACACACTGACCCTCACCGGGGGACGGTCCCACACACTCACTGACCCTCACTGGGGGACGGTCCCACACACACTGACCCTCACCGGGGGACGGTCCCATACACACTGACCCTCACTGGGGGACGGTCTCACACACACACTGACCCTCACTGGGGGATGGACTCACACATACACACTGACCCTCACTAGGGGACAGTCCCACACACACACACTGGCCCTCACTGGGAGACAGTCCCACATACAGACACTGACCCTCACTGGGGGACAGTCCCACATACACACACACACACACACACACACACACACACACACTGACCCTCACTGGGGGACAGTCCCACACACACACACTGACCCTCACTGGGGAACAGTCCCACACACACACACACTGGCCCTCACTGGGGGACAGTCCCATACACACACACTGACCCTCACTGGGGGACGGTCCCACACACACACTAACCCTCACTGGGGGACAGTCCCACACACACACACACTGACCCTCACTGGGGGGCGGTCCCACAAACACACTGACCCTCACTGGGAAATGGTCCCACACACACACACACACTGACCCTCACTGGGGGACGGTCCCACACACACACTGACCCTCACTGGGGGACAGTCCCACACACACACACACACTGACCCTCACTGGGGGGCGGTCCCACAAACACACTGACCCTCACTGGGAAATGGTCCCACACACACACACACACTGACCCTCACTGGGGGACGGTCCCCCACACACTGACCCTCACTGGGGGATTGTCCCACACACACACTGACCCTCACTGGGGGACAATCCCACACACACACACACACACACACACACACACACACACACACACACACACACACACACTGACCCTCACTGGGGACAGTCCCACACACATACACTGACCCTCACTGGGGGACAGTCCCACACACACACACTGGCCCTCACTGGGGGACAGTCCCACACATACACACTGACCCTCACTGGGGGACGGTCCCACACACACACTGTCCCTCACTGGGGGACAGTCCCACACACACACACACTGACCCTCACTGGGGGACGGTCCCACAAACACACTGACCCTCACTGGGAAATGGTCCCACACACACACTGACCCTCACTGGGGGACGGTCCCACACACACACTGACCCTCACTGGGGGACAGTCCCACACACACACTGACCCTCACTGGTGGATGGTCCCACACACACACTGACCCTCACTGGGAAATGGTCCCACACACACACACACACACACACTGACCCTCACTGGGGGACGGTCCCCCACACACTGACCCTCACTGGGGGATGGTCCCACACACACACTGACCCTCACTGGGGGACAGTCCCACACACACACTGACCCTCACTGGGGGAAGGTCACACACTCCCACACACACACTGACCCTCACTGGGGGACGGTCCCACACACAAACACACACACACACACTGACCCTCACTGGTGGACAGTCCCACACACACTGACCCTCACTGGGGGACAGTCCCACACACACACACACTGACCCTCACTGGTGGACAGTCCCACACACACTGACCCTCACTGGGAGACAGTCCCACACACACTGACCCTCACTGGGGGACGGTCCCACGCACACACTGACCCTCACTGGGGGACAGTCCCACAAACATACTGACCCTCACTGGGAGACGGTCCCACAAACAAACACTGACCCTCAATGGCATTTGTCTCCAATATCTTTCTCTGCTGAAGCTTGCCTGAGAATGAAATGTACTTTTTACTCATTTCTGTCACTCCACTCTTCAAGACAGGAGAGAGGCAGATCGAAGACAATTATAGGCCACTTTTTCTGGCCTCCGTAGTTGGGACGTTGTTGGAATCGATTATTAAGGATGAGGTCTCAGGGTACTTTGAGTCACATTATAAAATTGGCCGCAGTCAGCACGGTTTCCTCAAGGGAAGATCTTGCCTGACAAATCTGTTGGAATTCTTTGATGAAATAACAAGCAGGATTGACAAAGGAGAATTTGTTGATGTTGTGTACTTAGATTTTCAGAAGGCCTTTGATAAGGTGCAACACATGAGGGTGCTTAACAAGCTACAAGCCCATGGTATGGCAGGAAAGATTCTAGCAATGAAAGCTGTGGCTGATTGGCAGGAGGCAAAGAGCGGGGAATAAGGGGAGCGTTCTCTGACTGGCTGCCGGTGATTAGTGGTGTTCCACAGGGGTCTGTGTCGGGACTAATTCTTTTTACATTATGATTTGGATGATGGAATTGACGGCCGTGTTGCGAAGTTTGCAGACGATATGAAAAGATGAGGAGGGCTGGTGATTTTGAGGAAACAGAGAGGTGACAGAAGGACTTTGACAGATTGGGAGATTGGGCAAAGAAAAGGCAGACGGAATACAGTGTTGGGAGGTCACGAACTTCGGCAGAAGAAATGAAAAGGTCTCTAAATGGAGAGAAAATTCAAAAAAAAAAGGTGAGATGCAAAGTTGACTTGGGAGTCGTTGTGCAGGATTCCATAAAGGTTAATTTGCAGGTTGAGTCAGTGGTGAGGAAGGCAAACGCACTGTTGGCATTCATTTCAAGAGGACAAGAATACAAAAGCGAGGATGTAATTTTGAGACTTTATAAAGCACTAGTGAGGCCTCACTTGGAGTATTGTGAGCAGGTATGAGCCCCTTTGAAGGGATGTGCTGAAACTGGAGAGGGTTCAGAGAAGGTTCATGAAAATGACTGCGGGAATGAAAGGCTTGTCTTTGTGTCTTTGCTTAGTGGAATTCCGAAGTATGAGGGTTGAGCGTATTGAAACCTGTCAAACGGTGAAAGGCCTTGCTAGAGTGGAGGTGGAGAGGATGTTTCCTATAGTGGGGGAGTCTAGGACCAGAGGACACAGATAGAGTGGATTTGGAGAGGATGTTTCCTTTAGTGGGGGAGTCTAGGACCAGAGGACACAGATAGATTGGATGTCGGGAGGATGTTTCCTATAGTGGGGGAGTCTAGGACCAGATGACACAGGTAGAGTGGATGTGGAGAGGATGTTTCCTATATTGGGGGAGTCTAGGACCAGAGGACCCAGATAGAGTGGATGTGGAGAGGATGTTTCCTATAGTGGGGGAGTCTAGGACAAGAGGACACAGATAGAGTGGATGTGGAGAGAATGTTTCCTATAGTGGGGGAATCTAGGACCTGAGGACACAGATGGAATGGATGTGGAGAGGATGTTTCCTATAGTGAGGGAGTCTGGAACCAGAGGTCACAGATAGAGTGGATATGGAGAGAATGTTTCCTATTGTGAGGAAGTCTAGGACCAGAGGACACAGATAGAGTGGATGTGGAGAGGATGTTTCCTATAATGGCGGATTCCAGGTCCAGAGGACACAGATAGAGTGGATGTGGAGAAGATGTTTCCTATAGTGGGGGAGTCTAGGACCAGAGCACACAGATAGAGTGGATGTGGAGAGGATGTTTCCTATAGTGGGGGAGTCTAGGACCAGAGGACCCAGATAGACTGGATGTGGAGAGGATGTTTCCTATAGTGGGGGAGTCTAGGACCAGAGACACAGATAGAGTGGATGTGGAGAGGATGTTTCCTATAGTGGGGGTCCAGGACCAGAGGGCACAGATAGAGTGGATGTGGAGAGGATGTTTCCTATAGTGGGGGAGTCTAGGACCAGAGGACACAGATAGAGTGGATGTGGAGAGGATGTTTCCTATAGTGGGGGAGTCTAGGACCAGAGGACACAGATAGAGTGGATGTAGAGAGGATGTTTCCTATAGTGGGGGAGTCCAGGACCAGAGGGCACAGATAGAGTGGATGTGGAGAGGATGTTTCCTATAGTGGGGGAGTCTAGGACCAGAGGACACAGGCAGTGTGGATGTTGAGAGGATGTTTCCTATAATGGCGGATTCCAGGTCCAGAGGACACAGATAGAGTGGATGTGGAGAGGATGTTTCCTATAGTGGGGGAGTCTAGGACCAGAGGAGACAGATAGAGTGGATGTGGAGAGGATGTTTCCTACAGTGGGGGAGTCTAGGACCAGAGGGCACAGATAAGGTGGATGTGGAGAGGATGTTTCCTATAGTGGGGGAGTCTAGGACCAGAGGACACAGACAGAGTGGATGTGGAGAGGATGTTTCCTATAGTGGGGGAGTCCAGGACCAGAGGGCACAGATAGAGTGGATGTGGAGAGGATGTTTCCTATAGTGGGGGAGTCTAGGACCAGAGGACACAGATAGAGTGGATGTGGAGAGGATGTTTCCTATAGTGGGGGAGTCCAGGACCAGAGGGCACAGATAGAGTGGATGTGGAGAGGATGTTTCCTATAGTGGGGGAGTCTAGGACCAGAGGACACAGGTAGTGTGGATGTTGAGAGGATGTTTCCTATAGTGGGGGAGTCTAGGACCAGAGGACACAGATAGAGTGGATGTGGAGAGGATGTTTCCTATAGTGGGGGAGTCTACGACCAGAGGACACAGATAGAGTGGATGTGGAGAGGATGTTTCCTATAGTGGGGGAGTCCAGGACCAGAGGGCACAGATAGAGTGGATGTGGAGAGGATGTTTCCTATGCTGGGGGAGTCTAGGACCAGAGGACACAGGCAGTGTGGATGTTGAGAGGATGTTTCCTATAATGGCGGATTCCAGGTCCAGAGGACACAGATAGAGTGGATGTGGAGAGGATGTTTCCTATAGTGGGGGAGTCTAGGACCAGAGGAGACAGATAGAGTGGATGTGGAGAGGATGTTTCCTATAGTGGGGGAGTCTAGGACCAGAGGGCACAGATAAGGTGGATGTGGAGAGGATGTTTCCTATAGTGGGGGAGTCTAGGACCAGAGGACACTGACAGAGTGGATGTGGAGTGGATGTTTCCTATAGTGGGGGAGTCTAGGACCAGAGGACCCAGATAGAGTGGATGTGGAGAGGATGTTTCCTATAGTGGGGGAGTCTAGGACCAGAGGACACAGATAGAGTGGATGTGGAGAGGATGATTCCTATAGTGGGGGAGTCTGGCACCAGAGGACACAGATAGAGTGAATGTGGAGAGGATGTTCCCTATATTGGGGGAGTCTAGGACCAGAGGGCACAGATAGAGTGGATGTGGAGAGGATGTTTCCTATAGTGGGGGAGTCTAGGACCAGAGGACACAGATAGAGTGGATGTGGAGAGGATGTTTCCTATAGTGGGGGAGTCTAGGACCAGAGGAGACAGATAGAGTGGATGTGGAGTGGATGTTTCCTATAGTGGGGGAGTCTAGGACCAGAGGGCACAGATAAGGTGGATATGGAGAGGATGTTTCCTATAGTGGGGGAGTCTAGGACCAGAGGACACAGACAGAGTGGATGTGGAGAGGATGTTTCCTATAGTGGGGGAGTCTAGGACCAGAGGACACAGATAGAGTGGATGTGGAGAGAATGTTTCCTATAGTGGGGGAATCTAGGACCTGAGGACACAGATGGAATGGATGTGGAGAGGATGTTTCCTATAATGAGGGAGTCTGGAACCACAGGTCACAGATAGAGTGGATATGGAGAGAATGTTTCCTATTGTGAGGAAGTCTAGGACCAGAGGACACAGATAGAGTGGATGTGGAGAGGATGTTTCCTATAGTGGGGGAGTCTAGGACCAGAGCACACAGATAGAGTGGATGTGGAGAGGATGTTTCCTATAGTGGGGGAGTCTAGGACCAGAGGACACAGATAGAGTGGATGTGGAGAGGATGTTTCCTATAGTGGGGGAGTCTAGGACCAGAGGACACAGATAGAGTGGATGTGGAGAGGATGTTTCCTATAGTGGGGGAGTCCAGGACCAGAGGGCACAGATAGAGTGGATGTGGAGAGGATGTTTCCTATAGTGGGGGAGTCTAGGACCAGTGCACACAGATAGAGTGGATGTGGAGAGGATGTTTCCTATACTGGGGGAGTCTAGGACCAGAGGAAACAGATAGAGTGGATGTGGAGAGGATGTTTCCTATATTGGGGGAGTCTAGGACCAGAGGACACAGATAGAGTGGATGTGGAGAGGATGTTTCCTGTAGTGGGGGAGTCCAGGACCAGAGGGCACAGATAGAGTGGATGTGGAGAGGATGTTTCCTATAGTGGGGGAGTCTAGGACCAGAGGACACAGGTAGTGTGGATGTTGAGAGGATGTTTCCTATAGTGGGGGAGTCTGGGACCAGAGGACACAGATAGAGTGGATGTGGAGAGGATGTTTCCTATAGTGGGGGAGTCTTGGACCAGAGGACACAGATAGAGTGGATGTGGAGAGGATGTTTCCTATAGTGGGGGAGTCCAGGACCAGAGGGCACAGATAGAGTGGATGTGGAGAGGATGTTTCCTATAGTGGGGGAGTCTAGGACCAGAGGACACAGATAGAGTGGATGTGGAGAGGATCTTTCCTATAGTGGGGGAGTCCAGGACCAGAGGGCACAGATAGAGTGGATGTGGAGAGGATGTTTCCTATAGTGGGGGAGTCTAGGACCAGAGGACACAGGTAGTGTGGATGTTGAGAGGATGTTTCCTATAGTGGGGGAGTCTAGGACCAGAGGACACAGATAGAGTGGATGTGGAGAGGATGTTTCCTGTAGTGGGGGAGTCTACGACCAGAGGACACAGATAGAGTGGATGTGGAGAGGATGTTTCCTATAGTGGGGGAGTCCAGGACCAGAGGGCACAGATAGAGTGGATGTGGAGAGGATGTTTCCTATGCTGGGGGAGTCTAGGACCAGAGGACACAGGCAGTGTGGATGTTGAGAGGATGTTTCCTATAATGGCAGATTCCAGGTCCAGAGGACACAGATAGAGTGGATGTGGAGAGGATGTTTCCTATAGTGGGGGAGTCTAGGACCAGAGGAGACAGATAGAGTGGATGTGGAGAGGTTGTTTCCTATAGTGGGGGAGTCTAGGACCAGAGGGCACAGATAAGGTGGATGTGGAGAGGATGTTTCCTATAGTGGGGGAGTCTAGGACCAGAGGACACTGACAGAGTGGATGTGGAGTGGATGTTTCCTATAGTGGGGGAGTCTAGGACCAGAGGACACAGATAGAGTGGATGTGGAGAGGATGTTTACTATAGTGGGGGAGTCTAGGACCAGAGGACACAGATAGAGTGGATGTGGAGAGGATGTTTCCTATAGTGGGGGAGTCTGGCACCAGAGGACACAGATAGAGTGGATGTGGAGAGAATATTTCCTATAGTGGGGGAATCTAGGACCTGAGGACACAGATGGAATGGATGTGGAGAGGATGTTTCCTATAGTGAGGGAGTCTGGAACCAGAGGTCACAGATAGAGTGGATATGGAGAGAATGTTTCCTATTGTGAGGAAGTCTAGGACCAGAGGACACAGATAGAGTGGATGTGGAGAGGATGTTTCCTATAGTGGGGGAGTCTAGGACCAGAGCACACAGATAGAGTGGATGTGGAGAGGTTGTTTCCTATAGTGGGGGAGTCCAGGACCAAAGGGCACAGATAGAGTGTATGTGGAGAGGATGTTTCCTATAGTGGGGGAGTCTAGGACCAGAGGACACAGGTAGTGTGGATGTGGAGAGGATGTTTCCTATAGTGGGGGAGTCTAGCACCAGAGGACACAGACAGAGTGGATGTGGAGAGGATGTTTCCTATAGTGGGGGAGTCTAGGACCAGAGGACCCAGATAGAGTGGATGTGGAGAGGATGTTTCCTATAGTGGGGGAGTCTAGGACCAGAGGACCCAGATAGAGTGGATGTGGAGAGGATGTTTCCTATAGTGGGGGAGTCTAGGACCAGAGGAAACAGATAGAGTGGATGTGGAGAGGATATTTCCTATATTGGGGGAGTCTAGGACCAGAGGACACAGATAGAGTGGATGTGGAGAGGATGTTTCCTATAGTGGTGGAGTCTAGGACCAGAGGACCCAGATAGAGTGGATGTGGAGAGGATGTTTCCTATAGTGGGGGAGTCTAGGACCAGAGGACCCAGATAGAGTGGATGTGGAGAGGATGTTTCCTATAGTGGGGGAGTCTAGGACCAGAGGAAACAGATAGAGTGGATGTGGAGAGGATGTTTCCTATATTGGGGGAGTCTAGGACCAGAGGACACAGATAGAGTGGATGTGGAGAGGATGTTTCCTATAGTGGGGGAGTCCAGGACCAGAGGGCACAGATAGAGTGGATGTGGAGAGGATGTTTCCTATAGTGGGGGAGTCTAGGACCAGAGGACACAGGTAGTGTGGATGTTGAGAGGATGTTTCCTATAGTGGGGGAGTCTGGGACCAGAGGACACAGATAGAGTGGATGTGGAGAGGATGTTTCCTATAGTGGGGGAGTCTTGGACCAGAGGACACAGATAGAGTAGATGTGGAGAGGATGTTTCCTATAGTGGGGGAGTCCAGGACCAGAGGGCACAGATAGAGTGGATGTGGAGAGGATGTTTCCTATAGTGGGGGAGTCTAGGACCAGAGGACACAGATAGAGTGGATGTGGAGAGTATGTTTCCTATAGTGGGGGAGTCCAGGACCAGAGGGCACAGATAGAGTGGATGTGGAGAGGATGTTTCCTATAGTGGGGGAGTCTAGGACCAGAGGACACAGGTAGTGTGGATGTTGAGAGGATGTTTCCTACAGTGGGGGAGTCTAGGACCAGAGGACACAGATAGAGTGGATGTGGAGAGGATGTTTCCTATAGTGGGGGAGTCTATGACCAGAGGACACAGATAGAGTGGATGTGGAGAGGATGTTTCCTATAGTGGGGGAGTCCAGGACCAGAGGGCACAGATAGAGTGGATGTGGAGAGGATGTTTCCTATGCTGGGGGAGACTAGGACCAGAGGACACAGGCAGTGTGGATGTTGAGAGGATGTTTCCTATAATGGCGGATTCCAGGTCCAGAGGACACAGATAGAGTGGATGTGGAGAGGATGTTTCCTATAGTGGGGGAGTCTAGGACCAGAGGACACAGATAGAGTGGATGTGGAGAGGATGTTTCCTATAGTGGGGGAGTCTAGGACCAGAGGGCACAGATAAGGTGGATGTGGAGAGGATGTTTCCTATAGTGGGGGAGTCTAGGACCAGAGGACACTGACAGAGTGGATGTGGAGTGGATGTTTCCTATAGTGGGGGAGTCTAGGACCAGAGGACCCAGATAGAGTGGATGTGGAGAGGATGTTTCCTATAGTGGGGGAGTCTAGGACCAGAGGACACAGATAGAGTGGATGTGGAGAGGATGTTTCCTATAGTGGGGGAGTCTGGCACCAGAGGACACAGATAGAGTGAATGTGGAGAGGATGTTCCCTATATTGGGGGAGTCTAGGACCAGAGGGCACAGATAGAGTGGATGTGGAGAGGATGTTTCCTATAGTGGGGGAGTCTAGGACCAGAGGACACAGATAGAGTGGATGTGGAGAGGATGTTTCCTATAGTGGGGGAGTCTAGGACCAGAGGAGACAGATAGAGTGGATGTGGAGTGGATGTTTCCTATAGTGGGGGAGTCTAGGACCAGAGGACCCAGATAGAGTGGATGTGGAGAGGATGTTTCCTATATTGGGGGAGTCTAGGACCAGAGGACACAGATAGAGTGGATGTGGAGAGGATGTTTCCTATAGTGGGGGAGTCCAGGACCAGAGGGCACAGATAGAGTGGATGTGGAGAGGATGTTTCCTATAGTGGGGGAGTCTAGGACCAGAGGACACAGGTAGTGTGGATGTTGAGAGGATGTTTCCTATAGTGGGGGAGTCTGGGACCAGAGGACACAGATAGAGTGGATGTGGAGAGGATGTTTCCTATAGTGGGGGAGTCTTGGACCAGAGGACACAGATAGAGTAGATGTGGAGAGGATGTTTCCTATAGTGGGGGAGTCCAGGACCAGAGGGCACAGATAGAGTGGATGTGGAGAGGATGTTTCCTATAGTGGGGGAGTCTAGGACCAGAGGACACAGATAGAGTGGATGTGGAGAGTATGTTTCCTATAGTGGGGGAGTCCAGGACCAGAGGGCACAGATAGAGTGGATGTGGAGAGGATGTTTCCTATAGTGGGGGAGTCTAGGACCAGAGGACACAGGTAGTGTGGATGTTGAGAGGATGTTTCCTACAGTGGGGGAGTCTAGGACCAGAGGACACAGATAGAGTGGATGTGGAGAGGATGTTTCCTATAGTGGGGGAGTCTACGACCAGAGGACACAGATAGAGTGGATGTGGAGAGGATGTTTCCTATAGTGGGGGAGTCCAGGACCAGAGGGCACAGATAGAGTGGATGTGGAGAGGATGTTTCCTATGCTGGGGGAGACTAGGACCAGAGGACACAGGCAGTGTGGATGTTGAGAGGATGTTTCCTATAATGGCGGATTCCAGGTCCAGAGGACACAGATAGAGTGGATGTGGAGAGGATGTTTCCTATAGTGGGGGAGTCTAGGACCAGAGGACACAGATAGAGTGGATGTGGAGAGGATGTTTCCTATAGTGGGGGAGTCTAGGACCAGAGGGCACAGATAAGGTGGATGTGGAGAGGATGTTTCCTATAGTGGGGGAGTCTAGGACCAGAGGACACTGACAGAGTGGATGTGGAGTGGATGTTTCCTATAGTGGGGGAGTCTAGGACCAGAGGACCCAGATAGAGTGGATGTGGAGAGGATGTTTCCTATAGTGGGGGAGTCTAGGACCAGAGGACACAGATAGAGTGGATGTGGAGAGGATGTTTCCTATAGTGGGGGAGTCTGGCACCAGAGGACACAGATAGAGTGAATGTGGAGAGGATGTTCCCTATATTGGGGGAGTCTAGGACCAGAGGGCACAGATAGAGTGGATGTGGAGAGGATGTTTCCTATAGTGGGGGAGTCTAGGACCAGAGGACACAGATAGAGTGGATGTGGAGAGGATGTTTCCTATAGTGGGGGAGTCTAGGACCAGAGCACACAGATAGAGTGGATGTGGAGTGGATGTTTCCTATAGTGGGGGAGCCTAGGACCAGAGGGCACAGATAAGGTGGATGTGGAGAGGATGTTTCCTATAGTGGGGGAGTCTAGGACCAGAGGACACAGACAGAGTGGATGTGGAGAGGATGTTTCCTATAGTGGGGGAGTCTAGGACCAGAGGACACAGATAGAGTGGATGTGGAGAGAATGTTTCCTATAGTGGGGGAATCTAGGACCTGAGGACACAGATGGAATGGATGTGGAGAGGATGTTTCCTATAATGAGGGAGTCTGGAACCAGAGGTCACAGATAGAGTGGATATGGAGAGAAAGTTTCCTATTGTGAGGAAGTCTAGGACCAGAGGACACAGATAGAGTGGATGTGGAGAGGATGTTTCCTATAGTGGGGGAGTCTAGGACCAGAGCACACAGATAGAGTGGATGTGGAGAGGATGTTTCCTATAGTGGGGGAGTGTAGGACCAGAGGACACAGATAGAGTGGATGTGGAGAGGATGTTTCCTATAGTGGGGGAGTCTAGGACCAGAGGACACAGATAGAGTGGATGTGGAGAGGATGTTTCCTATAGTGGGGGAGTCCAGGACCAGAGGGCACAGATAGAGTGGATGTGGAGAGGATGTTTCCTATAGTGGGGGAGTCAAGGACCAGTGCACACAGATAGAGTGGATGTGGAGAGGATGTTTCCTATAGTGGGGGAGTCAAGGACCAGTGCACACAGATAGAGTGGATGTGGAGAGGATGTTTCCTATAGTGGGGGAGTCTAGGACCAGAGGAGACAGATAGAGTGGATGTGGAGAGTATGTTTCCTATAGTGGGGGAGTCCAGGACCAGAGGGCACAGATAGAGTGGATGTGGAGAGGATGTTTCCTATAGTGGGGGAGTCCAGGACCAGAGGGCACAGATAGAGTGGATGTGGAGAGGATGTTTCCTATGCTGGGGGAGACTAGGACCAGAGGACACAGGCAGTGTGGATGTTGAGAGGATGTTTCCTATAATGGCGGATTCCAGGTCCAGAGGACACAGATAGAGTGGATGTGGAGAGGATGTTTCCTATAGTGGGGGAGTCTAGGACCAGAGGACACAGATAGAGTGGATGTGGAGAGGATGTTTCCTATAGTGGGGGAGTCTAGGACCAGAGGGCACAGATAAGGTGGATGTGGAGAGGATGTTTCCTATAGTGGGGGAGTCTAGGACCAGAGGACACTGACAGAGTGGATGTGGAGTGGATGTTTCCTATAGTGGGGGAGTCTAGGACCAGAGGACCCAGATAGAGTGGATGTGGAGAGGATGTTTCCTATAGTGGGGGAGTCTAGGACCAGAGGACACAGATAGAGTGGATGTGGAGAGGATGTTTCCTATAGTGGGGGAGTCTGGCACCAGAGGACACAGATAGAGTGAATGTGGAGAGGATGTTCCCTATATTGGGGGAGTCTAGGACCAGAGGGCACAGATAGAGTGGATGTGGAGAGGATGTTTCCTATAGTGGGGGAGTCTAGGACCAGAGGACACAGATAGAGTGGATGTGGAGAGGATGTTTCCTATAGTGGGGGAGTCTAGGACCAGAGGAGACAGATAGAGTGGATGTGGAGTGGATGTTTCCTATAGTGGGGGAGTCTAGGACCAGAGGACCCAGATAGAGTGGATGTGGAGAGGATGTTTCCTATATTGGGGGAGTCTAGGACCAGAGGACACAGATAGAGTGGATGTGGAGAGGATGTTTCCTATAGTGGGGGAGTCCAGGACCAGAGGGCACAGATAGAGTGGATGTGGAGAGGATGTTTCCTATAGTGGGGGAGTCTAGGACCAGAGGACACAGGTAGTGTGGATGTTGAGAGGATGTTTCCTATAGTGGGGGAGTCTGGGACCAGAGGACACAGATAGAGTGGATGTGGAGAGGATGTTTCCTATAGTGGGGGAGTCTTGGACCAGAGGACACAGATAGAGTAGATGTGGAGAGGATGTTTCCTATAGTGGGGGAGTCCAGGACCAGAGGGCACAGATAGAGTGGATGTGGAGAGGATGTTTCCTATAGTGGGGGAGTCTAGGACCAGAGGACACAGATAGAGTGGATGTGGAGAGTATGTTTCCTATAGTGGGGGAGTCCAGGACCAGAGGGCACAGATAGAGTGGATGTGGAGAGGATGTTTCCTATAGTGGGGGAGTCTAGGACCAGAGGACACAGGTAGTGTGGATGTTGAGAGGATGTTTCCTACAGTGGGGGAGTCTAGGACCAGAGGACACAGATAGAGTGGATGTGGAGAGGATGTTTCCTATAGTGGGGGAGTCTACGACCAGAGGACACAGATAGAGTGGATGTGGAGAGGATGTTTCCTATAGTGGGGGAGTCCAGGACCAGAGGGCACAGATAGAGTGGATGTGGAGAGGATGTTTCCTATGCTGGGGGAGACTAGGACCAGAGGACACAGGCAGTGTGGATGTTGAGAGGATGTTTCCTATAATGGCGGATTCCAGGTCCAGAGGACACAGATAGAGTGGATGTGGAGAGGATGTTTCCTATAGTGGGGGAGTCTAGGACCAGAGGACACAGATAGAGTGGATGTGGAGAGGATGTTTCCTATAGTGGGGGAGTCTAGGACCAGAGGGCACAGATAAGGTGGATGTGGAGAGGATGTTTCCTATAGTGGGGGAGTCTAGGACCAGAGGACACTGACAGAGTGGATGTGGAGTGGATGTTTCCTATAGTGGGGGAGTCTAGGACCAGAGGACCCAGATAGAGTGGATGTGGAGAGGATGTTTCCTATAGTGGGGGAGTCTAGGACCAGAGGACACAGATAGAGTGGATGTGGAGAGGATGTTTCCTATAGTGGGGGAGTCTGGCACCAGAGGACACAGATAGAGTGAATGTGGAGAGGATGTTCCCTATATTGGGGGAGTCTAGGACCAGAGGGCACAGATAGAGTGGATGTGGAGAGGATGTTTCCTATAGTGGGGGAGTCTAGGACCAGAGGACACAGATAGAGTGGATGTGGAGAGGATGTTTCCTATAGTGGGGGAGTCTAGGACCAGAGCACACAGATAGAGTGGATGTGGAGTGGATGTTTCCTATAGTGGGGGAGCCTAGGACCAGAGGGCACAGATAAGGTGGATGTGGAGAGGATGTTTCCTATAGTGGGGGAGTCTAGGACCAGAGGACACAGACAGAGTGGATGTGGAGAGGATGTTTCCTATAGTGGGGGAGTCTAGGACCAGAGGACACAGATAGAGTGGATGTGGAGAGAATGTTTCCTATAGTGGGGGAATCTAGGACCTGAGGACACAGATGGAATGGATGTGGAGAGGATGTTTCCTATAATGAGGGAGTCTGGAACCAGAGGTCACAGATAGAGTGGATATGGAGAGAAAGTTTCCTATTGTGAGGAAGTCTAGGACCAGAGGACACAGATAGAGTGGATGTGGAGAGGATGTTTCCTATAGTGGGGGAGTCTAGGACCAGAGCACACAGATAGAGTGGATGTGGAGAGGATGTTTCCTATAGTGGGGGAGTGTAGGACCAGAGGACACAGATAGAGTGGATGTGGAGAGGATGTTTCCTATAGTGGGGGAGTCTAGGACCAGAGGACACAGATAGAGTGGATGTGGAGAGGATGTTTCCTATAGTGGGGGAGTCCAGGACCAGAGGGCACAGATAGAGTGGATGTGGAGAGGATGTTTCCTATAGTGGGGGAGTCAAGGACCAGTGCACACAGATAGAGTGGATGTGGAGAGGATGTTTCCTATAGTGGGGGAGTCAAGGACCAGTGCACACAGATAGAGTGGATGTGGAGAGGATGTTTCCTATAGTGGGGGAGTCTAGGACCAGAGGAGACAGATAGAGTGGATGTGGAGTGGATGTTTCCTATAGTGGGGGAGTCTAGGACCAGAGGGCACAGATAAGGTGGATGTGGAGAGGATGTTTCCTATAGTGGGGGAGTCTAGGACCAGAGGACACAGACAGAGTGGATGTGGAGAGGATGTTTCCTATAGTGGGGGAGTCTAGGACCAGAGGACACAGATAGAGTGGATGTGGAGAGAATGTTTCCTATAGTGGGGGAATCTAGGACCTGAGGACACAGATGGAATGGATGTGGAGAGGATGTTTCCTATAATGAGGGAGTCTGGAACCAGAGGTCACAGATAGAGTGGATATGGAGAGAATGTTTCCTATTGTGAGGAAGTCTAGGACCAGAGGACACAGATAGAGTGGATGTGGAGAGGATGTTTCCTATAGTGGGGGAGTCTAGGACCAGAGCACACAGATAGAGTGGATGTGGAGAGGATGTTTCCTATAGTGGGGGAGTCTAGGACCAGAGGACACAGATAGAGTGGATGTGGAGAGGATGTTTCCTATAGTGGGGGAGTCTAGGACCAGAGGACACAGATAGAGTGGATGTGGAGAGGATGTTTCCTATAGTGGGGGAGTCCAGGACCAGAGGGCACAGATAGAGTGGATGTGGAGAGGACGTTTCCTATAGTGGGGGAGTCAAGGACCAGTGCACACAGATAGAGTGGATGTGGAGTGGATGTTTCCTATACTGGGGGAGTCTAGGACCAGAGGAAACAGATAGAGTGGATGTGGAGAGGATGTTTCCTATATTGGGGGAGTCTAGGACCAGAGGACACAGATAGAGTGGATGTGGAGAGGATGTTTCCTATAGTGGGGGAGTCCAGGACCAGAGGGCACAGATAGAGTGGATGTGGAGAGGATGTTTCCTATAGTGGGGGAGTCTAGGACCAGAGGACACAGGAAGTGTGGATGTTGAGAGGATGTTTCCTATATTGGGGGAGTCTGGGACCAGACGACACAGATAGAGTGGATGTGGAGAGGATGTTTCCTATAGTGGGGGAGTCTTGGACCAGAGGACACAGATAGAGTGGATGTGGAGAGGATGTTTCCTATAGTGGGGGAGTCCAGGACCAGAGGGCACAGATAGAGTGGATGTGGAGAGGATGTTTCCTATAGTGGGGGAGTCTAGGACCAGAGGACACGGATAGAGTGGATGTGGAGAGGATGTTTCCTATAGTGGGGGAGTCCAGGACCAGAGAGCACAGATAGAGTGGATGTGGAGAGGATGTTTCCTATAGTGGGGGAGTCTAGGACCAGAGGACACAGGTAGTGTGGATGTTGAGAGGATGTTTCCTATAGTGGGGGAGTCTAGGACCAGAGGACACAGATAGAGTGGATGTGGAGAGGATGTTTCCTGTAGTGGGGGAGTCTACGACCAGAGGACACAGATAGAGTGGATGTGGAGAGCATGTTTCCTATAGTGGGGGAGTCCAGGACCAGAGGGCACAGATAGAGTGGATGTGGAGAGGATGTTTCCTATACTGGGGGAGTCTAGGACCAGAGGACACAGGCAGTGTGGATGTTGAGAGGATGTTTCCTATAATGGCGGATTCCAGGTCCAGAGGACACAGATAGAGTGGATGTGGAGAGGATGTTTCCTATAGTGGGGGAGTCTAGGACCAGAGGAGACAGATAGAGTGGATGTGGAGAGGATGTTTCCTATAGTGGGGGAGTCTAGGACCAGAGGGCACAGATAAGGTGGATGTGGAGAGGATGTTTCCTATAGTGGGGGAGTCTAGGACCAGAGGACACTGACAGAGTGGATGTGGAGTGGATGTTTCCTATAGTGGGGGAGTCTAGGACCAGAGGACCCAGATAGAGTGGATGTGGAGAGGATGTTTCCTATAGTGGGGGAGTCTAGGACCAGAGGACACAGATAGAGTGGATGTGGAGAGGATGTTTCCTATAGTGGGGGAGTCTGGCACCAGAGGACACAGATAGAGTGGATGTGGAGAGAATGTTTCCTATAGTGGGGGAATCTAGGACCTGAGGACACAGATGGAATGGATGTGGAGAGGATGTTTCCTATAGTGAGGGAGTCTGGAACCAGAGGTCACAGATAGAGTGGATATGGAGAGAATGTTTCCTATTGTGAGGAAGTCTAGGACCAGAGGACACAGATAGAGTGGATGTGGAGAGGATGTTTCCTATAGTGGGGGAGTCTAGGACCAGAGCACACAGATAGAGTGGATGTGGAGAGGTTGTTTCCTATAGTGGGGGAGTCCAGGACCAAAGGGCACAGATAGAGTGGATGTGGAGAGGATGTTTCCTATAGTGGGGGAGTCTAGGAACAGAGGACACAGGTAGTGTGGATGTGGAGAGGATGTTTCCTATAGTGGGGGAGTCTAGGACCAGAGGACACAGACAGAGTGGATGTGGAGAGGATGTTTCCTATAGTGGGGGAGTCTAGGACCAGAGGACCCAGATAGAGTGGATGTGGAGAGGATGTTTCCTATAGTGGGGGAGTCTAGGACCAGAGGACCCAGATAGAGTGGATGTGGAGAGGATGTTTCCTATAGTGGGGGAGTCTAGGACCAGAGGACACAGATGGAATGGATGTGGAGAGGATGTTTCCTATAGTGAGGGAGTCTGGAACCAGAGGTCACAGATAGAGTGGATATGGAGAGAATGTTTCCTATTGTGAGGAAGTCTAGGACCAGAGGACACAGATAGAGTGGATGTGGAGAGGATGTTTCCTATAGTGGTGGAGTCTAGGACCAGAGCACACAGATAGAGTGGATGTGGAGAGGTTGTTTCCTATAGTGGGGGAGTCTAGGACCAGAGGACACAGATAGAGTGGATGTGGAGAAGATGTTTCCTATAGTGAGGGAGTCTAGGACCAGAGGACACAGATAGTGTGGATGTGGAGAGGATGTTTCCTATAGTGGGGGAGTCTAGGACCAGAGGACACAGATAGAGTGGATGTGGAGAGGATGTTTCCTATAGTGGGGGTGTCTAGGAACAGAGGACACAGATAGAGTGGATTTGGAGAGGATGTTTCCTTTAGTGGGGGAGTCTAGGACCAGAGGACACAGATAGATTGGATGTCGGGAGGATGTTTCCTATAGTGGGGGAGTCTAGGACGAGAGGACACAGATAGAGTGAATGTGGAGAGGATGTTCCCTATATTGGGGGAGTCTAGGACCAGAGGACACAGATGGAATGGATGTGGAGAGGATGTTTCCTGTAGTGGGGGAGTCTAGGACCAGAGGACACTGACAGAGTGGATGTGGAGTGGATGTTTCCTATAGTGGGGGAGTCTAGGACCAGAGGACCCAGATAGAGTGGATGTGGAGAGCATGTTTCCTATAGTGGGGGAGTCTAGGACCAGAGGACCCAGATAGAGTGGATGTGGAGAGGATGTTTCCTATAGTGGGGGAGTCGAGGACCAGAGGACACAGATGGAATGGATGTGGAGAGGATCTTTCCTATAGTGGGGGAGTCTAGGACCAGAGGACACTGACAGAGTGGATGTGGAGTGGATGTTTCCTATAGTGGGGGAGTCTAGGACCAGAGGACCCAGATAGAGTGGATGTGGAGAGGATGTTTCCTATAGTGGGGGAGTCAAGGACCAGAGGACCCAGATAGAGTGGATGTGGAGAGGATGTTTCCTATAGTGGGGGAGTCTAGGACCAGAGGACACAGATAGAGTGGATGTGGAGAGGTTGTTTCCTATAGTGGGGGAGTCCAGGACCAAAGGGCACAGATAGAGTGGATGTGGAGAGGATGTTTCCTATAGTGGGGGAGTCTAGGAACAGAGGACACAGGTAGTGTGGATGTGGAGAGGATGTTTCCTATAGTGGGGGAGTCTAGGACCAGAGGACACAGAAAGAGTGGATGTGGAGAGGATGTTTCCTATAGTGGGGGAGTCTAGGACCAGAGGACCCAGATAGAGTGGATGTGGAGAGGATGTTTCCTATAGTGGGGGAGTCTAGGACCAGAGGACCCAGATAGAGTGGATGTGGAGAGGATGTTTCCTATAGTGGGGGAGTCTAGGACCAGAGGACACAGATGGAATGGATGTGGAGAGGATGTTTCCTATAGTGAGGGAGTCTGGAACCAGAGGTCACAGATAGAGTGGATATGGAGAGAATGTTTCCTATTGTGAGGAAGTCTAGGACCAGAGGACACAGATAGAGTGGATGTGGAGAGGATGTTTCCTATAGTGGGGGAGTCTAGGACCAGAGCACACAGATAGAGTGGATGTGGAGAGGTTGTTTCCTATAGTGGGGGAGTCTAGGACCAGAGGACACAGATAGAGTGGATGTGGAGAAGATGTTTCCTATAGTGAGGGAGTCTAGGACCAGAGGACACAGATAGTGTGGATGTGGAGAGGATGTTTCCTATAGTGGGGGAGTCTAGGACCAGAGGACACAGATAGAGTGGATGTGGAGAGGATGTTTCCTATAGTGGGGGTGTCTAGGAACAGAGGACACAGATAGAGTGGATTTGGAGAGGATGTTTCCTTTAGTGGGGGAGTCTAGGACCAGAGGACACAGATAGATTGGATGTCGGGAGGATGTTTCCTATAGTGGGGGAGTCTAGGACGAGAGGACACAGATAGAGTGAATGTGGAGAGGATGTTCCCTATATTGGGGGAGTCTAGGACCAGAGGACACAGATGGAATGGATGTGGAGAGGATGTTTCCTGTAGTGGGGGAGTCTAGGACCAGAGGACACTGACAGAGTGGATGTGGAGTGGATGTTTCCTATAGTGGGGGAGTCTAGGACCAGAGGACCCAGATAGAGTGGATGTGGAGAGCATGTTTCCTATAGTGGGGGAGTCTAGGACCAGAGGACCCAGATAGAGTGGATGTGGAGAGGATGTTTCCTATAGTGGGGGAGTCGAGGACCAGAGGACACAGATGGAATGGATGTGGAGAGGATGTTTCCTATAGTGGGGGAGTCTAGGACCAGAGGACACTGACAGAGTGGATGTGGAGTGGATGTTTCCTATAGTGGGGGAGTCTAGGACCAGAGGACCCAGATAGAGTGGATGTGGAGAGGATGTTTCCTATAGTGGGGGAGTCTAGGACCAGAGGACCCAGATAGAGTGGATGTGGAGAGGATGTTTCCTATAGTGGGGGAGTCTAGGACCAGAGGACACAGATAGAGTGGATGTGGAGAGAATGTTTCCTATAGTGGGGGAATCTAGGACCTGAGGACACAGATGGAATAGATGTGGAGAGGATGTTTCCTATAGTGAGGGAGTCTGGAACCAGAGGTCACAGATAGAGTGGATGTGGAGAGAATGTTTCCTATTGTGAGGAGGTCTAGGACCAGAGGACACAGATAGAATGGATGTGGAGAGGATGTTTCCTATAGTGGGGGAGTCTAGGACCAGAGCACACAGATAGAGTGGATGTGGAGAGGTTGTTTCCTATAGTGGGGGAGTCCAGGACCAGAGGGCACAGATAGAGTGGATGTGGAGAGGATGTTTCATATAGTGGGGGAGTCTAGGACCAGAGGACACAGGTAGTGTGGATGTTGAGAGGATGTTTCCTATAATGGCGGATTCCAGGTCCAGAGGACACAGATAGAGTGGATGTGGAGAAGATGTTTCCTATAGTGGGGGAGTCTAGGACCAGAGGAGACAGATAGAGTGGATGTGGAGAGGATGTTTCCTATACTGGGGGAGTCTAGGACCAGAGGGCACAGATAAGGTGGATGTGGAGAGGATGTTTCCTATAGTGGGGGAGTCTAGGACCAGAGGACACAGACAGAGTGGATGTGGAGAGGATGTTTCCTATAGTGGGGGAGTCTAGGACGAGAGGACCCAGATAGAGTGGATGTGGAGAGGATGTTTCCTATAGTGGGGGAGTCTAGGACCAGAGGACCCAGATAGAGTGGATGTGGAGAGGATGTTTCCTATAGTGGGGGAGTCTAGGACCAGAGGACACAGATGGAATGGATGTGGAGAGGATGTTTCCTATAGTGAGGGAGTCTGGAACCAGAGGTCACAGATAGAGTGGATATGGAGAGAATGTTTCCTATTGTGAGGAAGTCTAGGACCAGAGGACACAGATAGAGCGGATGTGGAGAGGATGTTTCCTATAGTGGGGGAGTCTAGGACCAGAGGACACAGATAGAGTGGATGTGGAGAGGATGTTTCCTATAGTGGGGGAGTCTGGCACCAGAGGACACAGATAGAGTGGATGTGGAGAGAATGTTTCCTATAGTGGGGGAATCTAGGACCTGAGGACACAGATAGAGTGGATGTGGAGAGGATGTTTCCTATAGTGGGGGAGTCTAGGACCAGAGCACACAGATAGAGTGGATGTGGAGAGGTTGTTTCCTATTGTGGGGGAGTCCAGGACCAGAGGGCACAGATAGAGTGGATGTGGAGAGGATGTTTCCTATAGTGGGGGAGTCTAGGACCAGAGGACACAGGTAGTGTGGATGTTGAGAGGATGTTTCCTATAGTGGGGGAGTCTAGGACCAGAGGAGACAGATAGAGTGGATGTGGAGAGAACGTTTCCTATAGTGGGGGAGTCTAGGACCAGAGGGCACAGATAAGGTGGATGTGGAGAGGATGTTTCCTGTAGTGGGGGAGTCTAGGACCAGAGGACACAGACAGAGTGGATGTGGAGAGGATGTTTCCTATAGTGGGGGAGTCTAGGACCAGAGGACCCAGATAGAGTGGATGTGGAGAGGATGTTTCCTATAGTGGGGGAGTCTAGGACCAGAGGACCCAGATAGAGTGGATGTGGAGAGGATGTTTCCTATAGTGGGGGAGTCTAGGACCAGAGGACACAGATGGAATGGATGTGGAGAGAATGTTTCCTATAGTGAGGGAGTCTGGAACCAGAGGTCACAGATAGAGTGGATATGGAGAGAATGTTTCCTATTGTGAGGAAGTCTAGGACCAGAGGACACAGATAGAGTGGATGTGGAGAGGATGTTTCCTATAGTGGGGGAGTCTAGGACCAGAGCACACAGATAGAGTGGATGTGGAGAGGTTGTTTCCTATAGTGGGGGAGTCTAGGACCAGAGGACACAGATAGAGTAGATGTGGAGAAGATGTTTCCTATAGTGAGGGAGTCTAGGACCAGAGGACACAGATAGTGTGGATGTGGAGAGGATGTTTCCTATAGTGGGGGAGTCTAGGACCAGAGGACACAGAGAGAGTGGATGTGGAGAGGATGTTTCCTATAGTGGGGGTGTCTAGGAACAGAGGACACAGATAGAGTGGATTTGGAGAGGATGTTTCCTTTAGTGGGGGAGTCTAGGACCAGAGGACACAGATAGATTGGATGTCGGGAGGATGTTTCCTATAGTGGGGGAGTCTAGGACGAGAGGACACAGCTAGAGTGAATGTGGAGAGGATGTTCCCTATATTGGGGGAGTCTAGGACCAGAGGACACAGATGGAATGGATGTGGAGAGGATGTTTCCTATAGTGGAGGAGTCTAGGACCAGAGGACACTGACAGAGTGGATGTGGAGTGGATGTTTCCTATAGTGGGGGAGTCTAGGACCAGAGGACCCAGATAGAGTGGATGTGGAGAGGATGTTTCCTATAGTGGGGGATTCTAGGACCAGAGGACCCAGATAGAGTGGATGTGGAGAGGATGTTTCCTATAGTGGGGGAGTCTAGGACCAGAGGACACAGATGGAATGGATGTGGAGAGGATGTTTCCTATAGTGGGGGAGTCTAGGACCAGAGGACACTGACAGAGTGGATGTGGAGTGGATGTTTCCTATAGTGGGGGAGTCTAGGACCAGAGGACCCAGATAGAGTGGATGTGGAGAGGATGTTTCCTATAGTGGGGGAGTCTAGGACCAGAGGACCCAGATAGAGTGGATGTGGAGAGGATGTTTCCTATAGTGGGGGAGTCTAGGACCAGAGGACACAGATAGAGTGGATGTGGAGAGAATGTTTCCTATAGTGGGGGAATCTAGGACCTGAGGACACAGATGGAATAGATGTGGAGAGGATGTTTCCTATAGTGAGGGAGTCTGGAACCAGAGGTCACAGATAGAGTGGATATGGAGAGAATGTTTCCTATTGTGAGGAGGTCTAGGACCAGAGGACACAGATAGAGTGGATGTGGAGAGGATGTTTCCTATAGTGGGGGAGTCTAGGACCAGAGCACACAGATAGAGTGGATGTGGAGAGGTTGTTTCCTATAGTGGGGGAGTCCAGGACCAGAGGGCACAGATAGAGTGGATGTGGAGAGGATGTTTCCTATAGTGGGGGAGTCTAGGACCAGAGGACACAGGTAGTGTGGATGTTGAGAGGATGTTTCCTATAGTGGGGGAGTCTGGGACCAGAGGACACAGATAGAGTGGATGTGGAGAGGATGTTTCCTATAGTGGGGGAGTCTTGGACCAGAGGACACAGATAGAGTGGATGTGGAGAGGATGTTTCCTATAGTGGGGGAGTCCAGGACCAGAGGGCACAGATAGAGTGGATGTGGAGAGGATGTTTCCTATAGTGGGGGAGTCTAGGACCAGAGGACACAGATAGAGTGGATGTGGAGAGAACGTTTCCTATAGTGGGGGAGTCTAGGACCAGAGGGCACAGATAAGGTGGATGTGGAGAGGATGTTTCCTGTAGTGGGGGAGTCTAGGACCAGAGGACACAGACAGAGTGGATGTGGAGAGGATGTTTCCTATAGTGGGGGAGTCTAGGACCAGAGGACCCAGATAGAGTGGATGTGGAGAGGATGTTTCCTATAGTGGGGGAGTCTAGGACCAGAGGACCCAGATAGAGTGGATGTGGAGAGGATGTTTCCTATAGTGGGGGAGTCTAGGACCAGAGGACACAGATGGAATGGATGTGGAGAGAATGTTTCCTATAGTGAGGGAGTCTGGAACCAGAGGTCACAGATAGAGTGGATATGGAGAGAATGTTTCCTATTGTGAGGAAGTCTAGGACCAGAGGACACAGATAGAGTGGATGTGGAGAGGATGTTTCCTATAGTGGGGGAGTCTAGGACCAGAGCACACAGATAGAGTGGATGTGGAGAGGTTGTTTCCTATAGTGGGGGAGTCTAGGACCAGAGGACACAGATAGAGTGGATGTGGAGAAGATGTTTCCTATAGTGAGGGAGTCTAGGACCAGAGGACACAGATAGTGTGGATGTGGAGAGGATGTTTCCTATAGTGGGGGAGTCTAGGACCAGAGGACACAGATAGAGTGGATGTGGAGAGAACGTTTCCTATAGTGGGGGAGTCTAGGACCAGAGGGCACAGATAAGGTGGATGTGGAGAGGATGTTTCCTGTAGTGGGGGAGTCTAGGACCAGAGGACACAGACAGAGTGGATGTGGAGAGGATGTTTCCTATAGTGGGGGAGTCTAGGACCAGAGGACCCAGATAGAGTGGATGTGGAGAGGATGTTTCCTATAGTGGGGGAGTCTAGGACCAGAGGACCCAGATAGAGTGGATGTGGAGAGGATGTTTCCTATAGTGGGGGAGTCTAGGACCAGAGGACACAGATGGAATGGATGTGGAGAGAATGTTTCCTATAGTGAGGGAGTCTGGAACCAGAGGTCACAGATAGAGTGGATATGGAGAGAATGTTTCCTATTGTGAGGAAGTCTAGGACCAGAGGACACAGATAGAGTGGATGTGGAGAGGATGTTTCCTATAGTGGGGGAGTCTAGGACCAGAGCACACAGATAGAGTGGATGTGGAGAGGTTGTTTCCTATAGTGGGGGAGTCTAGGACCAGAGGACACAGATAGAGTGGATGTGGAGAAGATGTTTCCTATAGTGAGGGAGTCTAGGACCAGAGGACACAGATAGTGTGGATGTGGAGAGGATGTTTCCTATAGTGAGGGAGTCTAGGACCAGAGGACACAGAGAGAGTGGATGTGGAGAGGATGTTTCCTATAGTGGGGGTGTCTAGGAACAGAGGACACAGATAGAGTGGATTTGGAGAGGATGTTTCCTTTAGTGGGGGAGTCTAGGACCAGAGGACACAGATAGATTGGATGTCGGGAGGATGTTTCCTATAGTGGGGGAGTCTAGGACGAGAGGACACAGATAGAGTGAATGTGGAGAGGATGTTCCCTATATTGGGGGAGTCTAGGACCAGAGGACACAGATGGAATGGATGTGGAGAGGATGTTTCCTATAGTGGAGGAGTCTAGGACCAGAGGACACTGACAGAGTGGATGTGGAGTGGATGTTTCCTATAGTGGGGGAGTCTAGGACCAGAGGACCCAGATAGAGTGGATGTGGAGAGGATGTTTCCTATAGTGGGGGAGTCTAGGACCAGAGGACCCAGATAGAGTGGATGTGGAGAGGATGTTTCCTATAGTGGGGGAGTCTAGGACCAGAGGACACAGATGGAATGGATGTGGAGAGGATGTTTCCTATAGTGGGGGAGTCTAGGACCAGAGGACACTGACAGAGTGGATGTGGAGTGGATGTTTCCTATAGTGGGGGAGTCTAGGACCAGAGGACCCAGATAGAGTGGATGTGGAGAGGATGTTTCCTATAGTGGGGGAGTCTAGGACCAGAGGACCCAGATAGAGTGGATGTGGAGAGGATGTTTCCTATAGTGGGGGAGTCTAGGACCAGAGGACACAGATAGAGTGGATGTGGAGAGAATGTTTCCTATAGAGGGGGAATCTAGGACCTGAGGACACAGATGGAATAGATGTGGAGAGGATGTTTCCTATAGTGAGGGAGTCTGGAACCAGAGGTCACAGATAGAGTGGATATGGAGAGAATGTTTCCTATTGTGAGGAAGTCTAGGACCAGAGGACACAGATAGAGTGGATGTGGAGAGGATGTTTCCTATAGTGGGGGAGTCTAGGACCAGAGCACACAGATAGAGTGGATGTGGAGAGGTTGTTTCCTATAGTGGGGGAGTCCAGGACCAGAGGGCACAGATAGAGTGGATGTGGAGAGGATGTTTCCTATAGTGGGGGAGTCTAGGACCAGAGGACACAGGTAGTGTGGATGTTGAGAGGATGTTTCCTATAGTGGGGGAGTCTGGGACCAGAGGACACAGATAGAGTGGATGTGGAGAGGATGTTTCCTATAGTGGGGGAGTCTTGGACCAGAGGACACAGATAGAGTGGATGTGGAGAGGATGTTTCCTATAGTGGGGGAGTCCAGGACCAGAGGGCACAGATAGAGTGGATGTGGAGAGGATGTTTCCTATAGTGGGGGAGTCTAGGACCAGAGGACACAGATAGAGTGGATGTGGAGAGGATGTTTCCTATAGTGGGGGAGTCCAGGACCAGAGGGCACAGATAGAGTGGATGTGGAGAGGATGTTTCCTATAGTGGGGGAGTCTAGGACCAGAGGACACAGGTAGTGTGGATGTTGAGAGGATGTTTCCTACAGTGGGGGAGTCTAGGACCAGAGGACAGAGATAGAGTGGATGTGGAGAGGATGTTTCCTATAGTGGGGGAGTCTACGACCAGAGGACACAGATAGAGTGGATGTGGAGAGCATGTTTCCTATAGTGGGGGAGTCCAGGACCAGAGGGCACAGATAGAGTGGATGTGGAGAGGATGTTTCCTATAGTGGGGGAGTCTAGGACCAGAGGACCCAGATAGAGTGGATGTGGAGAGGATGTTTCCTATAGTGGGGGAGTCTAGGACCAGAGGACACAGATAGAGTGGATGTGGAGAGAATGTTTCCTATAGTGGGGGAATCTAGGACCTGAGGACACAGATGGAATAGATGTGGAGAGGATGTTTCCTATAGTGAGGGAGTCTGGAACCAGAGGTCACAGATAGAGTGGATATGGAGAGAATGTTTCCTATTGTGAGGAAGTCTAGGACCAGAGGACACAGATAGAGTGGATGTGGAGAGGATGTTTCCTATAGTGGGGGAGTCTAGGACCAGAGCACACAGATAGAGTGGATGTGGAGAGGTTGTTTCCTATAGTGGGGGAGTCCAGGACCAGAGGGCACAGATAGAGTGGATGTGGAGAGGATGTTTCCTATAGTGGGGGAGTCTAGGACCAGAGGACACAGGTAGTGTGGATGTTGAGAGGATGTTTCCTATAGTGGGGGAGTCTGGGACCAGAGGACACAGATAGAGTGGATGTGGAGAGGATGTTTCCTATAGTGGGGGAGTCTTGGACCAGAGGACACAGATAGAGTGGATGTGGAGAGGATGTTTCCTATAGTGGGGGAGTCCAGGACCAGAGGGCACAGATAGAGTGGATGTGGAGAGGATGTTTCCTATAGTGGGGGAGTCTAGGACCAGAGGACACAGATAGAGTGGATGTGGAGAGAACGTTTCCTATAGTGGGGGAGTCTAGGACCAGAGGGCACAGATAAGGTGGATGTGGAGAGGATGTTTCCTGTAGTGGGGGAGTCTAGGACCAGAGGACACAGACAGAGTGGATGTGGAGAGGATGTTTCCTATAGTGGGGGAGTCTAGGACCAGAGGACCCAGATAGAGTGGATGTGGAGAGGATGTTTCCTATAGTGGGGGAGTCTAGGACCAGAGGACCCAGATAGAGTGGATGTGGAGAGGATGTTTCCTATAGTGGGGGAGTCTAGGACCAGAGGACACAGATGGAATGGATGTGGAGAGAATGTTTCCTATAGTGAGGGAGTCTGGAACCAGAGGTCACAGATAGAGTGGATATGGAGAGAATGTTTCCTATTGTGAGGAAGTCTAGGACCAGAGGACACAGATAGAGTGGATGTGGAGAGGATGTTTCCTATAGTGGGGGAGTCTAGGACCAGAGCACACAGATAGAGTGGATGTGGAGAGGTTGTTTCCTATAGTGGGGGAGTCTAGGACCAGAGGACACAGATAGAGTGGATGTGGAGAAGATGTTTCCTATAGTGAGGGAGTCTAGGACCAGAGGACACAGATAGTGTGGATGTGGAGAGGATGTTTCCTATAGTGGGGGAGTCTAGGACCAGAGGACACAGATAGAGTGGATGTGGAGAGAACGTTTCCTATAGTGGGGGAGTCTAGGACCAGAGGGCACAGATAAGGTGGATGTGGAGAGGATGTTTCCTGTAGTGGGGGAGTCTAGGACCAGAGGACACAGACAGAGTGGATGTGGAGAGGATGTTTCCTATAGTGGGGGAGTCTAGGACCAGAGGACCCAGATAGAGTGGATGTGGAGAGGATGTTTCCTATAGTGGGGGAGTCTAGGACCAGAGGACCCAGATAGAGTGGATGTGGAGAGGATGTTTCCTATAGTGGGGGAGTCTAGGACCAGAGGACACAGATGGAATGGATGTGGAGAGAATGTTTCCTATAGTGAGGGAGTCTGGAACCAGAGGTCACAGATAGAGTGGATATGGAGAGAATGTTTCCTATTGTGAGGAAGTCTAGGACCAGAGGACACAGATAGAGTGGATGTGGAGAGGATGTTTCCTATAGTGGGGGAGTCTAGGACCAGAGCACACAGATAGAGTGGATGTGGAGAGGTTGTTTCCTATAGTGGGGGAGTCTAGGACCAGAGGACACAGATAGAGTGGATGTGGAGAAGATGTTTCCTATAGTGAGGGAGTCTAGGACCAGAGGACACAGATAGTGTGGATGTGGAGAGGATGTTTCCTATAGTGAGGGAGTCTAGGACCAGAGGACACAGAGAGAGTGGATGTGGAGAGGATGTTTCCTATAGTGGGGGTGTCTAGGAACAGAGGACACAGATAGAGTGGATTTGGAGAGGATGTTTCCTTTAGTGGGGGAGTCTAGGACCAGAGGACACAGATAGATTGGATGTCGGGAGGATGTTTCCTATAGTGGGGGAGTCTAGGACGAGAGGACACAGATAGAGTGAATGTGGAGAGGATGTTCCCTATATTGGGGGAGTCTAGGACCAGAGGACACAGATGGAATGGATGTGGAGAGGATGTTTCCTATAGTGGAGGAGTCTAGGACCAGAGGACACTGACAGAGTGGATGTGGAGTGGATGTTTCCTATAGTGGGGGAGTCTAGGACCAGAGGACCCAGATAGAGTGGATGTGGAGAGGATGTTTCCTATAGTGGGGGAGTCTAGGACCAGAGGACCCAGATAGAGTGGATGTGGAGAGGATGTTTCCTATAGTGGGGGAGTCTAGGACCAGAGGACACAGATGGAATGGATGTGGAGAGGATGTTTCCTATAGTGGGGGAGTCTAGGACCAGAGGACACTGACAGAGTGGATGTGGAGTGGATGTTTCCTATACTGGGGGAGTCTAGGACCAGAGGACCCAGATAGAGTGGATGTGGAGAGGATGTTTCCTATAGTGGGGGAGTCTAGGACCAGAGGACCCAGATAGAGTGGATGTGGAGAGGATGTTTCCTATAGTGGGGGAGTCTAGGACCAGAGGACACAGATAGAGTGGATGTGGAGAGAATGTTTCCTATAGAGGGGGAATCTAGGACCTGAGGACACAGATGGAATAGATGTGGAGAGGATGTTTCCTATAGTGAGGGAGTCTGGAACCAGAGGTCACAGATAGAGTGGATATGGAGAGAATGTTTCCTATTGTGAGGAAGTCTAGGACCAGAGGACACAGATAGAGTGGATGTGGAGAGGATGTTTCCTATAGTGGGGGAGTCTAGGACCAGAGCACACAGATAGAGTGGATGTGGAGAGGTTGTTTCCTATAGTGGGGGAGTCCAGGACCAGAGGGCACAGATAGAGTGGATGTGGAGAGGATGTTTCCTATAGTGGGGGAGTCTAGGACCAGAGGACACAGGTAGTGTGGATGTTGAGAGGATGTTTCCTATAGTGGGGGAGTCTGGGACCAGAGGACACAGATAGAGTGGATGTGGAGAGGATGTTTCCTATAGTGGGGGAGTCTTGGACCAGAGGACACAGATAGAGTGGATGTGGAGAGGATGTTTCCTATAGTGGGGGAGTCCAGGACCAGAGGGCACAGATAGAGTGGATGTGGAGAGGATGTTTCCTATAGTGGGGGAGTCTAGGACCAGAGGACACAGATAGAGTGGATGTGGAGAGGATGTTTCCTATAGTGGGGGAGTCCAGGACCAGAGGGCACAGATAGAGTGGATGTGGAGAGGATGTTTCCTATAGTGGGGGAGTCTAGGACCAGAGGACACAGGTAGTGTGGATGTTGAGAGGATGTTTCCTACAGTGGGGGAGTCTAGGACCAGAGGACAGAGATAGAGTGGATGTGGAGAGGATGTTTCCTATAGTGGGGGAGTCTACGACCAGAGGACACAGATAGAGTGGATGTGGAGAGCATGTTTCCTATAGTGGGGGAGTCCAGGACCAGAGGGCACAGATAGAGTGGATGTGGAGAGGATGTTTCCTATGCTGGGGGAGACTAGGACCAGAGGACACAGGCAGTGTGGATGTTGAGAGGATGTTTCCTATAATGGCGGATTCCAGGTCCAGAGGACACAGATAGAGTGGATGTGGAGAGGATGTTTCCTATAGTGGGGGAGTCTAGGACCAGAGGAGACAGATAGAGTGGATGTGGAGAGGATGTTTCCTGTAGTGGGGGAGTCTAGGACCAGAGGGCACAGATAAGGTGGATGTGGAGAGGATGTTTCCTATAGTGGGGGAGTCTAGGACCAGAGGACACTGACAGAGTGGATGTGGAGTGGATGTTTCCTATAGTGGGGGAGTCTAGGACCAGAGGACCCAGATAGAGTGGATGTGGAGAGGATGTTTCCTATAGTGGGGGAGTCTAGGACCAGAGGACACAGATAGAGTGGATGTGGAGAGGATGTTTCCTATAGTGGGGGAGTCTGGCACCAGAGGACACAGATAGAGTGAATGTGGAGAGGATGTTCCCTATATTGGGGGAGTCTAGGACCAGAGGGCACAGATAGAGTGGATGTGGAGAGGATGTTTCCTATAGTGGGGGAGTCTAGGACCAGAGGACACAGATAGAGTGGATGTGGAGAGGATGTTTCCTATAGTGGGGGAGTCTAGGACCAGAGGAGACAGATAGAGTGGATGTGGAGTGGATGTTTCCTATAGTGGGGGAGTCTAGGACCAGAGGGCACAGATAAGGTGGATGTGGAGAGGATGTTTCCTATAGTGGGGGAGTCTAGGACCAGAGGACACAGACAGAGTGGATGTGGAGAGGATGTTTCCTATAGTGGGGGAGTCTAGGACCAGAGGACACAGATAGAGTGGATGTGGAGAGAATGTTTCCTATAGTGGGGGAATCTAGGACCTGAGGACACAGATGGAATGGATGTGGAGAGGATGTTTCCTATAATGAGGGAGTCTGGAACCAGAGGTCACAGATAGAGTGGATATGGAGAGAATGTTTCCTATTGTGAGGAAGTCTAGGACCAGAGGACACAGATAGAGTGGATGTGGAGAGGATGTTTCCAATAGTGGGGGAGTCTAGGACCAGAGCACACAGATAGAGTGGATGTGGAGAGGATGTTTCCTATAGTGGGGGAGTCTAGGACCAGAGGACACAGGTAGTGTGGATGTTGAGAGGATGTTTCCTATAGTGGGGGAGTCTGGGACCAGAGGACACAGATAGAGTGGATGTGGAGAGGATGTTTCCTATAGTGGGGGAGTCTTGGACCAGAGGACACAGATAGAGTGGATGTGGAGAGGATGTTTCCTATAGTGGGGGAGTCCAGGACCAGAGGGCACAGATAGAGTGGATGTGGAGAGGATGTTTCCTATAGTGGGGGAGTCTAGGACCAGAGGACACAGATAGAGTGGATGTGGAGAGGATGTTTCCTATAGTAGGGGAGTCCAGGACCAGAGGGCACAGATAGAGTGGATGTGGAGAGGATGTTTCCTATAGTGGGGGAGTCTAGGACCAGAGGACACAGGTAGTGTGGATGTTGAGAGGATGTTTCCTATAGTGGGGGAGTCTAGGACCAGAGGACACAGATAGAGTGGATGTGGAGAGGATGTTTCCTGTAGTGGGGGAGTCTACGACCAGAGGACACAGATAGACTGGATGTGGAGAGGATGTTTCCTATAGTGGGGGAGTCCAGGACCAGAGGGCACAGATAGAGTGGATGTGGAGAGGATGTTTCCTATACTGGGGGAGTCTAGGACCAGAGGACACAGGCAGTGTGGATGTTGAGAGGATGTTTCCTATAATGGCGGATTCCAGGTCCAGAGGACACAGATAGAGTGGATGTGGAGAGGATGTTTCCTATACTGGGGGAGTCTAGGACCAGAGGAGACAGATAGAGTGGATGTGGAGAGGATGTTTCCTATAGTGGGGGAGTCTAGGACCAGAGGGCACAGATAAGGTGGATGTGGAGAGGATGTTTCCTATAGTGGGGGAGTCTAGGACCAGAGGACACTGACAGAGTGGATGTGGAGTGGATGTTTCCTATAGTGGGGGAGTCTAGGACCAGAGGACCTAGATAGAGTGGATGTGGAGAGGATGTTTCCTATAGTGGGGGAGTCTAGGACCAGAGGACACAGATAGAGTGGATGTGGAGAGGATGTTTCCTATAGTGGGGGAGTCTGGCACCAGAGGACACAGATAGAGTGGATGTGGAGAGAATGTTTCCTATAGTGGGGGAATCTAGGACCTGAGGACACAGATGGAATGGATGTGGAGAGGATGTTTCCTATAGTGAGGGAGTCTGGAACCAGAGGTCACAGATAGAGTGGATATGGAGAGAATGTTTCCTATTGTGAGGAAGTCTAGGACCAGAGGACACAGATAGAGTGGATGTGGAGAGGATGTTTCCTATAGTGGGGGAGTCTAGGACCAGAGCACACAGATAGAGTGGATGTGGAGAGGTAGTTTCCTATAGTGGGGGAGTCCAGGACCAAAGGGCACAGATAGAGTGGATGTGGAGAGGATGTTTCCTATAGTGGGGGAGTCTAGGACCAGAGGACACAGGTAGTGTGGATGTGGAGAGGATGTTTCCTATAGTGGGGGAGTCTAGGACCAGAGGACACAGACAGAGTGGATGTGGAGAGGATGTTTCCTATAGTGGGGGAGTCTAGGACCAGAGGACCCAGATAGAGTGGATGTGGAGAGGATGTTTCCTATAGTGGGGGAGTCTAGGACCAGAGGACCCAGATAGAGTGGATGTGGAGAGGATGTTTCCTATAGTGGGGGAGTCTAGGACCAGAGGACACAGATGGAATGGATGTGGAGAGGATGTTTCCTATAGTGAGGGAGTCTGGAACCAGAGGTCACAGATAGAGTGGATATGGAGAGAATGTTTCCTATTGTGAGGAAGTCTAGGACCAGAGGACACAGATAGAGTGGATGTGGAGAGGATGTTTCCTATAGTGGGGGAGTCTAGGACCAGAGCACACAGATAGAGTGGATGTGGAGAGGTTGTTTCCTATAGTGGGGGAGTCTAGGACCAGAGGACACAGATAGAGTGGATGTGGAGAAGATGTTTCCTATAGTGAGGGAGTCTAGGACCAGAGGACACAGATAGTGTGGATGTGGAGAGGATGTTTCCTATAGTGGGGGAGTCTAGGACCAGAGGACACAGATAGAGTGGATGTGGAGAGGATGTTTCCTATAGTGGGGGTGTCTAGGAACAGAGGACACAGATAGAGTGGATTTGGAGAGGATGTTTACTTTAGTGGGGGAGTCTAGGACCAGAGGACACAGATAGATTGGATGTCGGGAGGATGTTTCCTATAGTGGGGGAGTCTAGGACGAGAGGACACAGATAGAGTGAATGTGGAGAGGATGTTCCCTATATTGGGGGAGTCTAGGACCAGAGGACACAGATGGAATGGATGTGGAGAGGATGTTTCCTGTAGTGGGGGAGTCTAGGACCAGAGGACACTGACAGAGTGGATGTGGAGTGGATGTTTCCTATAGTGGGGGAGTCTAGGACCAGAGGACCCAGATAGAGTGGATGTGGAGAGCATGTTTCCTATAGTGGGGGAGTCTAGGACCAGAGGACCCAGATAGAGTGGATGTGGAGAGGATGTTTCCTATAGTGGGGGAGTCGAGGACCAGAGGACACAGATGGAATGGATGTGGAGAGGATGTTTCCTATAGTGGGGGAGTCTAGGACCAGAGGACACTGACAGAGTGGATGTGGAGTGGATGTTTCCTATAGTGGGGGAGTCTAGGACCAGAGGACCCAGATAGAGTGGATGTGGAGAGGATGTTTCCTATAGTGGGGGAGTCTAGGACCAGTGGACCCAGATAGAGTGGATCTGGAGAGGATGTTTCCTATAGTGGGGGAGTCTAGGACCAGAGGACACAGATAGAGTGGATGTGGAGAGAATGTTTCCTATAGTGGGGGAATCTAGGACCTGAGGACACAGATGGAATAGATGTGGAGAGGATGTTTCCTATAGTGAGGGAGTCTGGAACCAGAGGTCACAGATAGAGTGGATATGGAGAGAATGTTTCCTATTGTGAGGAAGTCTAGGACCAGAGGACACAGATAGAGTGGATGTGGAGAGGATGTTTCCTATAGTGGGGGAGTCTAGGACCAGAGCACACAGATAGAGTGGATGTGGAGAGGTTGTTTCCTATAGTGGGGGTGTCCAGGACCAGAGGGCACAGATAGAGTGGATGTGGAGAGGATGTTTCCTATAGTGGGGGAGTCTAGGACCAGAGGACACAGGTAGTGTGGATGTTGAGAGGATGTTTCCTATAATGGCGGATTCCAGGTCCAGAGGACACAGATAGAGTGGATGTGGAGAAGATGTTTCCTATAGTGGGGGAGTCTAGGACCAGAGGAGACAGATAGAGTGGATGTGGAGAGGATGTTTCCTATACTGGGGGAGTCTAGGACCAGAGGGCACAGATAAGGTGGATGTGGAGAGGATGTTTCCTATAGTGGGGGAGTCTAGGACCAGAGGACACAGACAGAGTGGATGTGGAGAGGATGTTTCCTATAGTGTGGGAGTCTAGGACGAGAGGACCCAGATAGAGTGGATGTGGAGAGGATGTTTCCTATAGTGGGGGAGTCTAGGACCAGAGGACCCAGATAGAGTGGATGTGGAGAGGATGTTTCCTATAGTGGGGGAGTCTAGGACCAGAGGACACAGATGGAATGGATGTGGAGAGGATGTTTCCTATAGTGAGGGAGTCTGGAACCAGAGGTCACAGATAGAGTGGATATGGAGAGAATGTTTCCTATTGTGAGGAAGTCTAGGACCAGAGGACACAGATAGAGCGGATGTGGAGAGGATGTTTCCTATAGTGGGGGAGTCTAGGACCAGAGGACACAGATAGAGTGGATGTGGAGAGGATGTTTCCTATAGTGGGGGAGTCTGGCACCAGAGGACACAGATAGAGTGGATGTGGAGAGAATGTTTCCTATAGTGGGGGAATCTAGGACCTGAGGACACAGATAGAGTGGATGTGGAGAGGATGTTTCCTATAGTGGGGGAGTCTAGGACCAGAGCACACAGATAGAGTGGATGTGGAGAGGTTGTTTCCTATAGTGGGGGAGTCCAGGACCAGAGGGCACAGATAGAGTGGATGTGGAGAGGATGTTTCCTATAGTGGGGGAGTCTAGGACCAGAGGACACAGGTAGTGTGGATGTTGAGAGGATGTTTCCTATAATGGCGGATTCCAGGTCCAGAGGACACAGATAGAGTGGATGTGGAGAAGATGTTTCCTATAGTGGGGGAGTCTAGGACCAGAGGAGACAGATAGAGTGGATGTGGAGAGGATGTTTCCTATAGTGGGGGAGTCTAGGACCAGAGGGCACAGATAAGGTGGATGTGGAGAGGATGTTTCCTATAGTGGGGGAGTCTAGGACCAGAGGACACAGACAGAGTGGATGTGGAGAGGATGTTTCCTATAGTCGGGGAGTCTAGGACCAGAGGACCCAGATAGAGTGGATGTGGAGAGGATGTTTCCTATAGTGGGGGAGTCTAGGACCAGAGGACCCAGATAGAGTGGATGTGGAGAGGATGTTTCCTATAGTGGGGGAGTCTAGGACCAGAGGACACAGATGGAATGGATGTGGAGAGAATGTTTCCTATAGTGAGGGAGTCTGGAACCAGAGGTCACAGATAGAGTGGATATGGAGAGAATGTTTCCTATTGTGAGGAAGTCTAGGACCAGAGGACACAGATAGAGTGGATGTGGAGAGGATGTTTCCTATAGTGGGGGAGTCTAGGACCAGAGCACACAGATAGAGTGGATGTGGAGAGGTTGTTTCCTATAGTGGGGGAGTCTAGGACCAGAGGACACTGATAGAGTGGATGTGGAGAAGATGTTTCCTATAGTGAGGGAGTCTAGGACCAGAGGACACAGATAGTGTGGATGTGGAGAGGATGTTTCCTATAGTGGGGGAGTCTAGGACCAGAGGACACAGAGAGAGTGGATGTGGAGAGGATGTTTCCTATAGTGGGGGTGTCTAGGAACAGAGGACACAGATAGAGTGGATTTGGAGAGGATGTTTCCTTTAGTGGGGGAGTCTAGGACCAGAGGACACAGATAGATTGGATGTCGGGAGGATGTTTCCTATAGTGGGGGAGTCTAGGACGAGAGGACACAGATAGAGTGAATGTGGAGAGGATGTTCCCTATATTGGGGGAGTCTAGGACCAGAGGACCCAGATAGAGTGGATGTGGAGAGGATGTTTCCTATAGTGGGGGAGTCTAGGACCAGAGGACACAGATGGAATGGATGTGGAGAGAATGTTTCCTATAGTGAGGGAGTCTGGAACCAGAGGTCACAGATAGAGTGGATATGGAGAGAATGTTTCCTATTGTGAGGAAGTCTAGGACCAGAGGACACAGATAGAGTGGATGTGGAGAGGATGTTTCCTATAGTGGGGGAGTCTAGGACCAGAGCACACAGATAGAGTGGATGTGGAGAGGTTGTTTCCTATAGTGGGGGAGTCTAGGACCAGAGGACACAGATAGAGTGGATGTGGAGAAGATGTTTCCTATAGTGAGGGAGTCTAGGACCAGAGGACACAGATAGTGTGGATGTGGAGAGGATGTTTCCTATAGTGGGGGAGTCTAGGACCAGAGGACACAGAGAGAGTGGATGTGGAGAGGATGTTTCCTATAGTGGGGGTGTCTAGGAACAGAGGACACAGATAGAGTGGATTTGGAGAGGATGTTTCCTTTAGTGGGGGAGTCTAGGACCAGAGGACACAGATAGATTGGATGTCGGGAGGATGTTTCCTATAGTGGGGGAGTCTAGGACGAGAGGACACAGATAGAGTGAATGTGGAGAGGATGTTCCCTATATTGGGGGAGTCTAGGACCAGAGGACACAGATGGAATGGATGTGGAGAGGATGTTTCCTATAGTGGAGGAGTCTAGGACCAGAGGACACTGACAGAGTGGATGTGGAGTGGATGTTTCCTATAGTGGGGGAGTCTAGGACCAGAGGACCCAGATAGAGTGGATGTGGAGAGGATGTTTCCTATAGTGGGGGAGTCTAGGACCAGAGGACCCAGATAGAGTGGATGTGGAGAGGATGTTTCCTATAGTGGGGGAGTCTAGGACCAGAGGACACAGATGGAATGGATGTGGAGAGGATGTTTCCTATAGTGGGGGAGTCTAGGACCAGAGGACACTGACAGAGTGGATGTGGAGTGGATGTTTCCTATAGTGGGGGAGTCTAGGACCAGAGGACCCAGATAGAGTGGATGTGGAGAGGATGTTTCCTATAGTGGGGGAGTCTAGGACCAGAGGACCCAGATAGAGTGGATGTGGAGAGGATGTTTCCTATAGTGGGGGAGTCTAGGACCAGAGGACACAGATAGAGTGGATGTGGAGAGAATGTTTCCTATAGTGGGGGAATCTAGGACCTGAGGACACAGATGGAATGGATGTGGAGAGGATGTTTCCTATAGTGAGGGAGTCTGGAACCAGAGGTCACAGATAGAGTGGATATGGAGAGAATGTTTCCTATTGTGAGGAAGTCTAGGACCAGAGGACACAGATAGAGTGGATGTGGAGAGGATGTTTCCTATAGTGGGGGAGTCTAGGACCAGAGCACACAGATAGAGTGGATGTGGAGAGGATGTTTCCTATAGTGGGGGAGTCTAGGACCAGAGGACACAGGTAGTGTGGATGTTGAGAGGATGTTTCCTATAATGGCGGATTCCAGGTCCAGAGGACACAGATAGAGTGGATGTGGAGAAGATGTTTCCTGTAGTGGGGGAGTCTAGGACCAGAGGAGACAGATAGAGTGGATGTGGAGAGGATGTTTCCTATAGTGGGGGAGTCTAGGACCAGAGGGCACAGATAAGGTGGATGTGGAGAGGATGTTTCCTATAGTGGGGGAGTCTAGGACCAGAGGACACAGACAGAGTGGATGTGGAGAGGATGTTTCCTATGGTGGGGGAGTCTAGGACCAGAGGACCCAGATAGAGTGGATGTGGAGAGGATGTTTCCTATAGTGGGGGAGTCTAGGACCAGAGGACCCAGATAGAGTGGATGTGGAGAGGATGTTTCCTATAGTGGGGGAGTCTAGGACCAGAGGACACAGATGGAATGGATGTGGAGAGGATGTTTCCTATAGTGAGGGAGTCTGGAACCAGAGGTCACAGATAGAGTGGATATGGAGAGAATGTTTCCTATTGTGAGGAAGTCTAGGACCAGAGAACACAGATAGAGTGGATGTGGAGAGGATGTTTCCTATAGTGGGGGAGTCTAGGACCAGAGCACACAGATAGAGTGGATGTGGAGAGGTTGTTTCCTATAGTGGGGGAGTCTAGGACCAGAGGACACAGATAGAGTGGATGTGGAGAAGATGTTTCCTATAGTGAGGGAGTCTAGGACCAGAGGACACAGATAGTGTGGATGTGGAGAGGATGTTTCCTATAGTGGGGGAGTCTAGAACCAGAGGACACAGATAGAGTGGATGTGGAGAGGATGTTTCCTATAGTGGGGGAGTCTAGGAACAGAGGACACAGATAGAGTGGATTTGGAGAGGATGTTTCCTTTATTGGGGGAGTCTAGGACCAGAGGACACAGATAGATTGGATGTCGGGAGGATGTTTCCTATAGTGGGGGAGTCTAGGACGAGAGGACACAGATAGAGTGAATGTGAAGAGGATATTCCCTATATTGGGGGAGTCTAGGACCAGAGGGCACAGATAGAGTGGATGTGGAGAGGATGTTTCCTATAGTGGGGGAGTCTAGGACCAGAGGACACAGATGGAATGGATGTGGAGAGGATGTTTCCTATAGTGAGGGAGTCTGGAACCAGAGGTCACAGATAGAGTGGATATGGAGAGAATGTTTCCTATTGTGAGGACGTCTAGGACCAGAGGACACAGATAGAGTGGATGTGGAGAGGATGTTTCCTATAGTGGGGGAGTCTAGGAACAGAGGACACAGATAGAGTGGATTTGGAGAGGATGTTTCCTTTAGTGGGGGAGTCTAGGACCAGAGGACACAGATAGAATGGATGCAGAGAGGATGTTTCCTGAAGTGGGGAGTCTGGGATCAGAGGACACACAGATAGAATGGATGCAGAGGGGATCTTTCCCATAGTGGGGGAGTCTGGGTCCAGAGGACACAGATAGAGTGGATTTGGAGAGGGTGTATCCTGTTGTGGGGGAGTCTGGGACCAGAGGACACAGATAGAGTGGATGTGGAGAGAATGTTTCCTATAGTGGGGGAATCTAGGACCAGAGGACACAGATAGATTGGATGTCGGGAGGATGTTTCCTATAGTGGGGGAGTCTAGGATGAGAGGACACAGATAGAGTGAATGTGGAGAGTATGTTCCCTATATTGGGGGAGTCTAGGACCAGAGGGCACAGATAGAGTGGATGTGGAGAGGATGTTTCCTATAGTGGGGGAGTCCAGGACCAGAGGGCACAGATAGAGTGGATGTGGAGAGGATGTTTCCTATAGTGGGGGAGTCTAGGACCAGAGGACACAGACAGAGTGGATGTGGAGAGAATGTCTCCTATAGTGGGGGAATCTAGGACCTGAGGACACAGATGGAATGGATGTGGAGAGGATGTTTCCTTTAGTGAGGGAGTCTGGAACCAGAGGTCACAGATAGAGTGGATATGGAGAGAATGTTTCCTATTTTGAGGAAGTCTAGGACCAGAGGACACAGATAGAGTGGATGTGGAGAGGATTTTTTCTATAGTGGGGGAGTCTAGGACCAGAGCACACAGATAGAGTGGATGTGGAGAGGTTGTTTCCTATAGTGGGGGAGTCTAGGACCAGAGGACACAGATAGAGTGGATGTGGAGAAGATGTTTCCTATAGTGAGGGAGTCTAGGACCAGAGGACACAGATAGTGTGGATGTGGAGAGGATGTTTCCTATAGTGGGGGAGTCTAGGACCAGAGGACACAGATAGAGTGGATGTGGAGAGGATGTTTCCTATAGTGGGGGAGTCTAGGACCAGAGGACACAGATAGAGTGGATTTGGAGAGGATGTTTCCTTTAGTGGGGGAGTCTAGGACCAGAGGACACAGATCGATTGGATGTCGGGAGGATGTTTCCTATAGTGGGGGAGTCTAGGACGAGAGGACACAGATAGAGTGAATGTGGAGAGGATGTTCCCTATATTGGGGGAGTCTAGGACCAGAGGGCACAGATAGAGTGGATGTGGAGAGGATGTTTCCTATAGTGGGGGAGTCTAGGACCAGAGGACACAGATAGAATGGATGCAGAGAGAGAATGTTTCCTGAAGTGGGGAGTCTGGGATCAGTGGACACTCAGATAGAATGGATGCAGAGAGGATGTTTCCCATTGTGGGGGAGTCTGGGTCCAGAGGACACAGATAGAGTGGATGTGGAGAGGGTGTATCCTGTTGTTGGGGAGTTAGGACCAGAGGACCCAGATAGAGTGGATGTCGGGAGGATGTTTCCTATAGTGGGGGAATCTAGGACCTGAGGACACAGATGGAATGGATGTGGAGAGGATGTTTCCTATAGTGAGGGAGTCTGGAACCAGAGGTCACAGATAGAGTGGATATGGAGAGAATGGTTCCTATTGTGAGGAAGTCTAGGACCAGAGGACACAGATAGAGTGGATGTGGAGAGGATGTTTCCTATAGTGGGGGAGTCTAGGACCAGAGCACACAGATAGAGTGGATGTGGAGAGGTTGTTTCCTATAGTGGGGGAGTCTAGGATGAGAGGACACAGATAGAGTGAATGTGGAGAGGATGTTCCCTATATTGGGGGAGTCTAGGACCAGAGGGCACAGATAGAGTGGATGTGGAGAGGATGTTTCCTATAGTGGGGGAGTCCAGGACCAGAGGGCACAGATAGAGTGGATGTGGAGAGGATGTTTCCTATAGTGGGGGAGTCTAGGACCAGAGGACACAGATAGAGTGGATGTGGAGAGGATGTTTCCTATAGTGGGGGAGTCTAGGACCAGAGGACACAGATAGAGTGGATGTGGAGAGGATGTTTCCTGTAGTGGGGGAGTCTAGGACCAGAGGACACAGGTAGAGTGGATGTGGAGAGGATGTTTCCTATAGTGGGGGAGTCCAGGACCAGAGGACACAGATAGAGTGGATGTGGAGAGGATGTTTCCTATAGTGGGAGAGTCTTGGACCAGAGGACACAGATAGAGTGGACGTGGAGAGGATGTTTGCTATAGTGGGGGAGTCTGGGACCAGAAGACACAGATAGAGTGGTTGTGGAGAGGATGTTTCCTATAGTGGGGGAGTCTAGGACCAGAGTACACAGATAGAGTGAATGTGGAGAGGATGTTTCCTATAGTGGGGGAGTCTAGGACCAGAGGACACAGATAGAGTGGATGTGGAGAGGATGTTTCCTATAGTGGGGGAGTCTAGGACCAGAGGACACAGATAAAGTGGATGTGGAGAGGATGTTTCCTATAGTGGGAGAGTCTAGGACCAGAGGACACAGATAGAGTGGACGTGAAGAGGATGTTTCCTATAGTGGGAGAGTCTAGGACCAGAGGGCACAGATACAGTGGATGTGGAGAGGATGTTTCCTATAGTGGGGGAGTCTAGGACCAGAGGACACAGATAGAGTGGATGTGGAGAGGATGTTTCCTATAGTGGGGGAGTCTAAAACCAGAGGGCACAATCTCAGAATGGAGGGACGACCCTTTAGAACAGATGAAGAGGAATTTCTTTAGGCAGAGGGTGGTGAATCTGTGGAATTCTTTGCCGCTGATGGCTGTGGAGGCCGAGTCAATGGGTGTATTTAAAGCAGAAGCTGATAACTTCTTCATTAGTCGGGGCATCAAATGGTTTACGGGGAGAAGGCGGAGAATGGGGTTGAGAGGGATAGTAAATCAGCCATGATGGGATCGCGGATCAGACTCGATTGGCTGAATGGCCTAATTCTGCTTCTGTATCCGGTGACCTTACAGTTTCTGTGTAATCCCCGCTAAACTGTCAGTATGTCTAATCTGAAGGTGAGAGGATGGCAAATTCAAATGGGGTGTGAGGGGTAGGATTTGCAGGTGAGAGTTGTGCCTGGTACCATGCTGGAGGCAAATACGTTGTAGGCTTTTAAGAGATGTTAAGATGGGCACGTGGACGTGAGGAAGGTGGAGGGGTGTGGACATGGTGTAGGGAGGACATCAGTGTTTGGGTGTTTTTCATTTGTTTTTTTAAGCCGGGTCAGCACAGCACAGTGGGCAGAATGGCCTGTTCCGGAGCTGTCCTGTTCAATGTTTCTGAACCTGTAACCTTTGGGTAACATGCACCCTACAACGAGTGTGTGTGTGTGTGTGTGTGTGTGTGTGTGTGTGTGTGTGTGTGTGTGTGTGTGTGTGTGTGTTTATCCGTGTGTGTCTGTGCGTGTGTCTGTGTGTATCTCTGTGTGCGTCTGTGTGTGTGTGTATATCTGTGTGTGTGTGTATCTGTGTGTGTGTCTGTGTGTTTCTCTGTGTGTGTCTGTGTCTGTGTGTGTCAGTATGTGTGTCTGTGTGTGTGTCTGTGTGTGTGTGTGTGTGTGTGTGTGTGTGTGTTTATCCTTGTGTGTCTGTGCGTGTGTCTGTGTGTATCCCTGTGTGCGTCTGTGTGTGTGTGTATCTGTGTGTGTGTCTGTGTGTGTGTGTGTGTGTCAGAATGTGTGTCTGTGTGTGGCTGTGTCTGTGTGTGTCAGTATGTGTGTCTGTGTGTGGCTGTGTGTGTGTCTGTGTGTGTCGGTGTGTATCTGTGTGTGTGTCTGTGCCTGTGTGTGTGTGTGTGTGAGTCTGTGTGTGTGTTTGTGTGTGTGTGTGTGTGTGTGTGTGTGTGTGCGTGCGTGCGTGTGTGTGTGTGTGTGTGTGTTTGTGTGTGTGTTTGTCTCTATGTGTCTGTGTGTGTCTGTGTGTCTGTGTCTGTGTCTGTCTGTGTGTGTGTCTGTGTGTGTGTATGTGTGTGTGTGTGTGAGTATGTGTCTGTGTGTGTATCTGTGTGTGTCGGTGTCTGTGTGTGTCTGTGTGTGTGTGTGTGTGTGTGTGTGTGTCTGTGATGTGTGTGTGTGTGTATCTGTGTGTGTGTGTGTGTGTGTGTCTGTGTGTGTCTGTGTGTGTGTCTGTGTGTGTGTGTCTGTGTGTCTCTGTGTATCCGTGTGTGTCTGTGTGTGTGTGTGTGTCTGTGTGTCTGTGTGTGTCTGTGTGTGTGTCTCTGTCTGTCTGTGTGTGTGTGTGTGTGTGTCTGTGTGTGTGTGTCTGTGTGTGTGTGTCTGTGTGTGTGTATCTGTGTGTGTCTGTGTGTGTCTGTGTGTGTGTGTGTCTGTGTGTGTCTGTGTGTGTGTCTGTGTGTGTGTCTGTGTGTGTGTATCTGTGTGTGTCTGTGTCTGTCTGTGTGTGTGTGTGTGTGTGTGTGTGTGTGTGTGTCTGTGATGTGTGTGTCTGTGTGTGTGTGTCTGTGTGTGTGTGTCTGTGTGTGTGTATCTGTGTGTGTCTGTGTGTGTCTGTGATGTGTGTGTCTGTGTGTGTCTGTGTGTGTGTCTGTGTGTGTGTCTGTGTGTCTGTGTGTATCTGTGTGTTTTTGTGTGTGTGTGTGTCTGTGTGTCTGTGTGTGTGTGTATCTGTGTGTTTCTGTGTCTGTGTGTGTCTGTGTCTGTCTCTGTGTGTGTGTGTGTGTGTGTGTGTGTGTGTGTGTGTGTGTGTGTGTGTCTGTGTGTGTGTGTGTGTGTGTCTGTGATGTGTGTGTTTGTGTGTGTGGCTGTGTGTGTGAGTGTGTGTCTGTGTGTCTGTGTGTGTGTCTGTGTGTGTGTGTCTGTGTGTCTGTGTGTATCTGTGTGTGTCTGTGTGTGTGTGTGCGTGTCTGTGTGTCTGTGTGTGTCTGTATGTGTGTGTCTGTGTGTGTCTGTGTGTGTGTGTGTGTGTGTGTGTGTGTGTGTGTGTCTGTGTCTGTGTGTGTATCTGTGTGTGTCTGTGTCTGTGTGTGTCTGTGTGTGTGTCTGTGTGTGTATGATGGTCCCATTCGGAGCCGGATCACACAGACTTTCAATGTTGAAGGTGTGACAGCCCCGCTGAGACCTCCCACTCCGGGCCTTGACCTCTGAACTCCATTCACTTTTTCCCTTTCAATTCTCTTTTGTCCACACGCACGTAGACACACATCCTTCTGTTCCCTCGCCCATTTCTAAATCTTTCACCGGCATTCGCCCCGCCCCTCCTCCAGCTCACTACAGTCAATCGTCCAGTTTACAGGGAGATGATAGATTTTTTTCTTTCCGACCCCGCCTGTGAAACCTGATTACAGACCATGTTTTGCCTGCGGGGTGGGTTAAGGACGCCCTCCCTCTCCTCCCACCACTCCTCTAGTTCCACATGTAACCCTCTCTCCAAATGAGTTAGCTAGAAATGCAAATGCAAATCAACGGTAACATAACTCAGAGCAATTGGTGCAGGGGGGGACATTTTCAATAAATAACCACGTCTGGGGGAGGGTCCAAATTGATGGCATGAACATTGACTTCTCTAACTTCTGTTAATGCCCCTCCCCCCCCCTCATCCCATCCCTGATGTTTTCCCCCCTCTTTTTTCTCTCTCTTTCTGCCCATCACTCTCCCTGTTCTCCCTCTCCCTCTGGTGCTCCCCCCTCGCCCTTTCTTTATCCCTAGGCCTCCCGTTCCATGATCCTTTCCCTTCTCCAGCTCTGTTCACCCTTTTGCCGATCACCTTTACAGCTCTCAGCTGCACAGCAATCCCCCTGCAGCCTTCTCCTATCATTTCGCATTTCCCACTTCCCCTTCCCACTTTCAAATCTCTTACTATCTCTTAATTCAGTTATTCCTGACGAAGGGTCTCGGCCCGAAACGTCAACAGTGCTTCTCCCTGTAGATGCTGCCTGGCCTGCTGTGTTCCACCAGCATTTTGTGTGTGTTGTTGCTTGAAATGTTGGGGCAACTCTCCTGAATCCTCCTCACACTCTCGGTCAGCAGGGGGCGATATTGAACCTATTTTAGATGTTGGGACCACTCTCCTGAATCCTCCCAGTCAGCACGGGGCGGTATTGAACCTGGTTTAGATGTTGGGACCACTCTCCTGAATCCTCCTCACACTCCCGGTCAGCAGGGGGCGGTATTGAACTTGTATTAGATGTTGGGACCACTCTCCTGAATCCTCCTGGTCAGCAGGGGGCAGTATTGAACCTGTTTTAGATGTTGGGACGACTCTCCTGAATCCTCCTCACACTCCCGGTCAGCAGGGGGCGGTATTGAACCTGTTTTAGATGTTGGGACCACTCTCCTGAATCCTCCCGGTCAGCAGGGGTCGGTATTGAACCTGTTTCAGATGTTGGGACCACTCTCCTGAATCCTCCTGGTCAGCAGGGGGCGGTATTGAACCTGTTTTAGATGTTGGGACCACTCTGCTGAATCCTCCCGGTCAGCAGGGGGCGGTATTGAACCTGTTTTAGATTGTTGGGACAACTCTCCTGAATCCTCCCAGTCAGCAGGGGGCAGTATTGAACCTGTTTTAGATTGTTGGGACCACTCTCCTGAATCCTCCTCACACTCCCGGTCAGCAGGGGGCGGTATTGAACCTGTTTTAGATGTTGGGACCACTCTCCTGAATCCTCCCAGTCAGCAGGGGTCGGTATTGAACCTGTTTTAGATGTTGGGACCACTCTCCTGAATCCTCCTGGTCAGCAGGGGGCGGTATTGAACCTGTTTTAGATGTTGGGACCACGCTCCTGAATCCTCCCGGTCAGCAGGGGGCGGTATTGAACCTGTTTTAGATGTTGGGACCACTCTCCTGAATCCTCCCGGTCAGCAGGGGGCGGTATTGAACCTGTTTTAGATGTTGGGTCCACTCTCCTGAATCCTCCTCACACTCCCGGTCAGCAGGGGGCGGTATTGAACCTGTTTTAGATGTTGGGACCACTCTCCTGAATCCTCCCGGTCAGCAGGGGGCGGTATTGAACCTGTTTTAGATTGCAGGGACCACTCTCCTGAATCCTCCCAGTCAGCAAGGGGCAGTATTGAACATGTTTTAGATTGTTGGGACCACTCTCCTGAATCCTCCCGGTCAGCAGGGGGTGGTATTGAACATGTTTTAGATGTTGGGACCACTCTCCTGAATCCTCCTCACACTCCTGGTCAGCAGGGGGCGGTATTGAACCTGTTTTAGATGTTGGGACCACTCTCCTGAATCCTCCTGGTCAGCAGGGGGCGGTATTGAACCTGTTTTAGATTGTTGGGACCACTCTCCTGAATCCTCCCAGTCAGCAGGGGGCGGTATTGAACCTGTTTTAGATTGTTGGGACCACTGTCCTGAATCCTCCCGGTCAGCAGGGGGCGGTATTGAACCTGTTTTGATGTTGGGAACACTCTCCTGAATCCTCCCGGTCAGCAGGGGGCGGTATTGAACCTGTTTTAGATGTTGGGACCACTCTCCTGAATCCTCCCGGTCAGCAGGGGGCGGTATTGAACCTGTTTCAAATGTTGGGACCACTCTCCTGAATCCTCCTCACACCCCGGGTCAGCAGAGGGCGGTATTGAACCTGTTTTAGATTGTTGGGACCACTCTCCTGAATCCTCCCGGTCAGCAGGGGGCGGTATTGAACCTGTTTGAGATTGTTGGGACCACTCTCCTGAATCCTCCTCACACTCCCGGTCAGCAGGCGGCGGCATTGAACCTGTTTTAGATGTTGGGGCTACTCTGCTGAATCTTCCTCACACTCCCGGTCAGCAGGGGGCGGTATTGAACCTGTTTTAGATGTTGGGCCCACTCTCCTGAAACCTCCCGGTCAGTAGGGGGCGGTATTGAACCTGTTTTAGATGTTGGGACCACTCTCCTGAATCCTCCCAGTCAGCAGGGGGCGGTATTGAACCTGTTTTAGATGTTGGGGCCACTCTCCTGAATCCTCCCGGTCAGCAGGGGGCGGTATTGAACCTGTTTTAGATGTTGGGACCACTCTCCTGAATCCTCCCGGTCAGCAGGGGGCGGTATTGAACCTGTTTTAGATGTTGGGGCCACTCTCCTGAATCCTCCCGTTCAGCAGGGGGCGGTATTCAACCTGTTTTAGATGTTGGGACCACTCTCCTGAATCCTCCTCACACTCCCGGTCAGCAGGGGGCGGTATTGAACCTGTTTTAGATGTTGGGACTACTCTCCTGAATCCTCCTCACACTCCCGGTCAGCAGGGGGCGGTATTGAACCTGTTTTAGATGTTGGGACCACTCTCCTGAATCCTCCCGGTCAGCAGGGGGCGGTATTGAACCTGCTTTGAGTCCTGATGAAGGGTCTCGGCCCGAAACGTCGACAGTGCTTCCCTCTGTAGATGCTGCCTGGCCTGCTGCATTCCACCAGCATTTTGTGTGTGCTGCTTGAATTTCCAGCGTCTGCAGATTTCCTCGTGTTTGAGGAGATGAGTTCTGCAGCTCTCGTTGCAGGCACGTGCAGGTCAACTCTTTGAGTGATTAGGCAGAAAGTTTGAAGTTAATAAGTCATCTCCTTCTACCTTAGGTCACAGACTCATCAATCACCCCCCCCCCCAAGGAGTTATTAACTGATGAGTTATTAACTTCAATCTTTCTGCATAATCACTCAAAGAGTTGAACTGCATGTGCCTGTAACGAGAGCTGTATAACTCATCTCCTTCTACCTTAGGCCACAAACTTATCAATCACCCTTGCGGTGGACCCCTTCTACAAACTATGCCCCACAACCGCTGAACTAGGTGTGTAAATGTAGGAGGGGACTATGTTGAAAAATAAATGTGCTCGGTTTTCTGAAACTGACTCCGTCTACTGTGGGCCACGAACTTATCAATCGCCCCTGGTACAACGCATATACGACCGTTAAGCGCACAGCAGTGTCGCTGCTGCGGGCGCTGTCGTACATAATGTGAACTGGGTGGCAGCAGGGAGTTCGGTTGTCTCGCCGTTCCCCAACCTCACCGTTCCTGTTCTGATGCGGTGGTACCTTCTCCCAGGTGCTGGGAGGCCAGGGAGATGGTGGGACGGGTGGGAGAATCCTGGGGACTCGGCCGACACGGGAGTCCGCTATCCCCTAATCATGTTGCAAGTTCAGAAGACAGAGGTCCTCAGCTAGTTTCACGTTGAGTCGCAGGCGGGAGGCAGAGGCGATGTTTGCATTCCTCTCGAGGGGACTAGAATAGAAAAAGCAAGGATGTGACGCTGTGGCTCTCTAAGGCAGTGGTCAGACTGCACCTGGAAGTATTGTGTGCGATTCTGAGCCCCTTCTCGAAGAAAGGAAGTGCTGACATTGAAGAGGATTCTGAAGAGGCTCCCGAGAATGGAAGGGTTAATGTATTAGAACGCAGCAAACCTCCGGCACTTTACAGGCCCTTCGGCCCACCATGTTGTGCTGACCACGTGACCGACTAGAATTTCCCGAGCATATAGCCCTCCATCTTTCTGAGCACCACGTGCCTGTCTAAGAGTCTCAGCCTCCACCACCATCGCCAGCAGGACATTCCACACACCGACCACTCCCCGTGTGAAAAAATCACCCCTCTCTACCTACTTCCAGGCACCTTCGAACCCTGCCCTCACATGTTAGCAATTCCAGCCCTGGGGGAAAAAGCCTCTGGCCATCCACACGGTGACTAACATCGGAGTCCCGGACACGCTGGTGAGGGTGGGGTGCGAGACGGAGAACATCTTTGAAACCTATCCAAGACAGGGTGGGCATAGAGAGGATGTTTCCTACAGTGGGGGGGTCTGGGACCAGAGGACACAGATACAGTGGATGTGGAGAGGATGTTTCCTGTAGTGGGGGAGGCTAGGACCAGAGGACACAGAGAGAGTGGATGTGGAGAGGATGTTTCCTATAGTGGGGGAGTCTAGGACCAGAGGACACAGGTAGAGTGGATGTGGAGAGGATGTTTCCTATAGTGGGGGAGTCTAAAACCTGAGGGCACAATCTCAGAATAGAGGGACGACCCTTTAGAACAGATGAAGAGGAATTTCTTTAGCCAGACGGTGGTGAATCTGTGGAATTCTTTGCCGCTGATGGATGTGGAGGCCGAGTCATTGGGTGTATTTAAAGCAGAAGCCGATAACTTCTTCATTAGTCGGGGCATCAAATGGTTTACGGGGAGAAGGCGGAGAATGGGGTTGAGAGGGATAGTAAATCAGCCATGATGGGATCGCGGATCAGACTCGATTGGCCGAATGGCCTAATTCTGCTTCTGTATCCGGTGACCTTACAGTTTCTGTGTAATCCACGCTAAACTGTCAGTATGTGTAATCTGAAGGTGAGAGGATGGCAAATTCAAAGGGGGTGTGAGGGGTAGGATTTGCAGGTGAGAGTGGTGCCTGGTACCATGCTGGAGGCAAATACATTGTAGGCTTTTAAGAGATGTTAAGATGGGCACGTGGACGTGAGGAAGGTGGAGGGGTGTGGACATGGTGTACGGAGGACATCAGTGTTTGGGTGTTTTTCATTTGTTTTTTAAGCCGGGTCAGCACAGCACAGTGGGCAGAATGGCCTGTTCCGGAGCTGTCCTGTTCAATGTTTCTGAACCTGTAACCTTTGGGTAACATGCACCCTACAACAAGTGTGTGTGTGTGTGTGTGTGTGTGTGTGTGTGTGTGTGTGTGAGAGTGTTTATCCGTGTGTGTCTGTGCGTGTGTCTGTGTGTATCTCTGTGTGCGTCTGTGTGTGTGTGTATATCTGTGTGTGTGTGTATCTGTGCGTGTGTCTGTGTGTTTATCTGTGTGTGTCTGTGTCTGTGTGTGTCAGTATGTGTGTCTGTGTGTGTCTGTGTGTGTCTGTGTGTGTGTCTGTGTGTTTATCTGTGTGTGTCCGTGTCTGTGTGTGTCAGTATGTGTGTCTGTGTGTGTCTGTGTGTGTCTGTGTGTGTGTCTGTGTGTGTCGGTGTGTATCTGTGTGTGTGTCTGTGCCTGTGTCTGTCTGTGTGTGTGTCTGTGTGTGTGTGTGTGTGAGTATGTGTCTGTGTGTGTATCTGTGTGTGTCTGTGTGTGTGTGTGTGTGTGTGTGTGTGTGTGTGTGTGTGTATCTGTGTGTGTCTGTGTCTGTGTGTGTCTGTGTGTCTGTGTGTCTGTGTGTGTCTGTGTGTGTGTGTGTGTGTGTGTGTCTGTATGTGTATCTGTGTGTGTGTCTGTGTGTGTGTGTGTGTCTGTGTGTCTGTGTGTGTATCTGTGTGTGTCTGTGTCTGTGTGTGTCTGTGTCTGTCTGTCTGTGTGTGTGTGTGTGTGTGTCTGTGATGTGTGTGTCTGTGTGTGTGTGTGTGTGTGTGTGTGTGTGTGTGTGTGTGCGTGTGTGCATCTGTGTGTGTCTGTGTCTGTGTGTGTGTGTGTCTGTGTGTGTGTGTCTGTGTGTGTGTGTGTGTGTCTGTGTGTGTATCTGTGTGTGTCTGTGTCTGTGTGTGTATCTGTGTGTATCTGTGTGTGTCTGTGTCTGTGTGTGTCTGTGTGTGTATGATGGTCCCATTCGGAGCCGGATCACACAGACTTTCAATGTTGAAGGTGTGACAGCCCCGCTGAGACCTCCCGCTCCGGGCCTTGACCTCTGAACTCCATTCACTTTTTCCCTTTCAATTCTCTTTTGTCCACACGCACGTTGACACACATCCTTCTGTTCCCTCGCCCATTTCTAAATCTTTCACCGGCATTCGCCCCGCCCCTCCTCCTGCTCACTACAGTCAATCGTCCAGTTTACAGGGAGATGATAGATTTTTTTTCTTTCCGACCCCGCCTGTGAAACCTGATTACAGACCATGTTTTGCCTGCGGGGTGGGTTAAGGACGCCCTCCGTCTCCTCCCACCACTCCTCTAGTTCCACATGTAACCCTCTCTCCAAATGAGTTAGCTAGAAATGCAAATGCAAATCAACGGTAACATAACTCAGAGCAATTGGTGCAGGGGGGGACATTTTCAATAAATAACCACGTCTAGGGGGAGGGTCCAAATTGATGGCATGAACATTGACTTCTCTAACTTCTGTTAATGCCCCTTATCCCATCCCTGAAGTTTTCCCCCCTCTTTTTTCTCTCTCTTTCTGCCCATCACTCTCCCTGTTCTCCCTCTCCCTCTGGTGCTCCCCCCTCGCCCTTTCTTTATCCCTAGGCCTCCCGTTCCATGATCCTTTCCCTTCTCCAGCTCTGTTCACCCTTTTGCCGATCACCTTTACAGCTCTCAGCTGCACAGCAATCCCCCTCCAGCCATCTCCTATCATTTCGCATTTCCCCCTTCCCCTTCCCACTTTCAAATCTCTTACTATCTCTTAATTCAGTTATTCCTGACGAAGGGTCTCGGCCCGAAACGTCAACAGTGCTTCTCCCTGTAGATGCTGCCTGGCCTGCTGTGTCCCACCAGCATTTTGTGTGTGTTGCTGCTTGAAATGTTGGGGCAACTCTCCTGAATCCTCCTCACACTCCCGGTCAGCAGGGGGCAATATTGAACCTATTTTAGATGTTGGGACCACTCTCCTGAATCCTCCCAGTCAGCACGGGGCGGTATTGAACCTGGTTTAGATGTTGGGACCACTCTCCTGAATCCTCCCGGACAGCAGGGGGCAGTATTGAACCTGTTTTAGATGTTGGGACCACTCTCCTGAATCCTCCCGGTCAGCAGGGGGTGGTATTGAACCTGTTTTAGATGTTGGGACCACTCTCCTGAATCCTCCTCACACTCCCGGTCAGAAGGGGGCGGTATTGAACCTGTTTTAGATGTTGGGACCACTCTCCTGAATCCTCCCAGTCAGCACGGGGCGGTATTGAACCTGGTTTAGATGTTGGGACCACTCTCCTGAATCCTCCACACACTCCCGGTCAGCAGGGGGCGGTATTGAACCTGTTTTAGATGTTGGGACCACTCTCCTGAAGCCTCCCGGTCAGCAGGGGGCAGTATTGAACCTGTTTTAGATGTTGGGACCACTCTCCTGAATCCTCCCGGTCAGCAGGGGGTGGTATTGAACCTGTTTTAGATGTTGGGACCACTCTCCTGAATCCTCCCGGTCAGCAGGGGGCGGTATTGAAACTGTTTTAGATGTTGGGACCACTCTCCTTAATCATCCCAGTCAGCACGGGGCGGTATTGAACCTGGTTTAGATGTTGGGACCACTCTCCTGAATCCTCCACACACTCCCGGTCAGCAGGGGGCGGCATTGAACCTGTTTTAGATGTTGGGACCACTCTCCTGAAGCCTCCCGGTCAGCAGGGGGCAGTATTGAACCTGTTTTAGATGTTGGGACCACTCTCCTGAATCCTCCTGGTCAGCAGGGGGTGGTATTGAACCTGTTTTAGATGTTGGGACCACTCTCCTGAATCCTCCCGGTCAGCAGGGGACGGTATTGAACCTGTTTTAGATGTTGGGACCACTCTCCTGAATCCTCCTCACACTCCTGGTCAGTGGGGGGCGGTATTGAACCTGTTTTAGATGTTGGGACCACTCTCCTGAATCCTCCCAGTCAGCAGCGGGCGATATTGAACCTGTATTACATGTTGGGACCACTATCCTGAATCCTCCCAGTCAGCAGGGGGCGGTAATGAACCTGTTTTAGATGTTGGGGCCACTCTCCTGAATCCTCCCGGTCAGCAGGGGGCGGTATTGAACCTGTTTTAGATGTTGGGACCACTCTCCTGAATCCTCCCAGTCAGCACGGGGCGGTATTGAACCTGGTTTAGATGTTGGGACCACTCTCCTGAATCCTCCAGGTCAGCAGGGGGCAGTATTGAACCTGTTTTAGATGTTGGGACCACTCTCCTGAATCCTCCCGGTCAGCAGGGGGTGGTATTGAACCTGTTTTAGATGTTGGGACCACTCTCCTGAATCCTCCTCACACTCCCGGTCAGAAGGGGGCGGTATTGAACCTGTTTTAGATGTTGGGACCACTCTCCTGAATCCTCCTGGTCAGCAGGGGTCGGTATTGAAACTGTTTTAGATTGTTGGGACCACTCTCCTGAATCCTCCTCACACTCCCAGTCAGCAGGGGGCGATATTGAACCTATTTTAGGTGTTGGGACCACTCTCCTGAATCCTCCCAGTCAGCACGGGGCGGTATTGAACCTGGTTTAGATGTTGGGACCACTCTCCTGAATCCTCCACACACTCCCGGTCAGCATGGGGCGGCATTGAACCTGTTTTAGATGTTGGGACCACTCTCCTGAAGCCTCCCGGTCAGCAGGGGGCAGTATTGAACCTGTTTTAGATGTTGGGACCACTCTCCTGAATCCTCCCGGTCAGCAGGGGGTGGTATTGAACCTGTTTTAGATGTTGGGACCACTCTCCTGAATCCTCCCGGTCAGCAGGGGGCGGTATTGAACCTGTTTTAGATGTTGGGACCACTCTCCTGAATCCTCCTCACACTCCTGGTCAGCGGGGGGCGGTATTGAACCTGTTTTAGATTGTTGGGACCACTCTCCTGAATCCTCCCGGTCAGCAGGGGGCGGTATTGAACCTGTTTTAGATTGTTGGGACCACTCTCCTGAATCCTCCTCACACTCTTGGTCAGCAGGGGGCGGCATTGAACCTGTTTTAGATGTTGGGGCTACTCTGCTGAATCTTCCTCACACTCCCGGTCAGCAGGGGGCTGTAATGAACCTGTTTTAGATGTTGGGACCACTCTCCTGAAACCTCCCAGTCAGCAGGGGGCGGTATTCAACCTGTTTTAGATGTTGGGACCACTCTCCTGAATCCTCCCAGTCAGCAGGGGGCGGTATTGACACTGTTTTAGATGTTGCGCCCACTCTCCTGAATCCTCCCGGTCAGCAGGGGGCGGTATTGAACCTGTTTTAGATTGTTGGGACCACTCTCCTGAATCCTCCTCACACTCCTGGTCAGCAGGGGGCGGCATTGAACCTGTTTTAGATGTTGGGGCTACTTTGCTGAATCTTCCTCACACTCCCGGTCAGCAGGGGGCGATATTGAACCTATTTTAGATGTTGGGACCACTCTCCTGAATCCTCCCAGTCAGCAGGGGGCGGTATTGAACCTGTTTTAGATTGTTGGGACCACTCTCCTGAATCCTCCCGGTCAGCAGGGGGTGGTATTGAACCTGTTTTAGATGTTGGGACCACTCTCCTGAATCCTCCTCACACTCCCGGTCAGCAGGGGTCGGTATTGAACCTGTTTCAGATGTTGGGACAACTCTCCTGAATCCTCCTGGTCAGCAGGGGGCGGTATTGAACCTGTTTTAGATGTTGGGACCACTCTCCTGAATCCTCCCAGTCAGCACGGGGCGGTATTGAACCTGGTTTAGATGTTGGGACCACTCTCCTGAATCCTCCACACACTCCCGGTCAGCAGGGGGCGGCATTGAACCTGTTTTAGATGTTGGGACCACTCTCCTGAAGCCTCCCGGTCAGCAGGGGGCAGTATTGAACCTGTTTTAGATGTTGGGACCACTCTCCTGAATCCTCCCGGTCAGCAGGGGGTGGTATTGAACCTGTTTTAGATGTTGGGACCACTCTCCTGAATCCTCCCGGTCAACAGGGGGCGGTATTGAACCTGTTTTAGATGTTGGGACCACTCTCCTGAATCCTCCTCACACTCCTGGTCAGCGGGGGGCGGTATTGAACCTGTTGTTGATGTTGGGACCACTCTCCTGAATCCTCCCGGTCAGCAGGGGGCGGTATTGAACCTGTTTCAGATGTTGGGACCACACTCCTGAATCCTCCCGGTCAGCAGCGGGCGGTATTGAACCTGTTTTAGATGTTGGGAACACTCTCCTGAATCCTCCCGGTCAGCAGGGGGCGGCATTGAACCTGTTTTAGATGTTGGGGCTACTCTGCTGAATCTTCCTCACACTCCCGGTCAGCAGGGGGCTGTAATGAACCTGTTTTAGATGTTGGGACCAATCTCCTGAATCCTCCCGGTCAGCAGGAGGCGGTATTGAACCTGTTTTAGATGTTGGGTCCACTCTCCTGAATCCTCCTCACACTCCCGGTCAGCAGGGGGCGGTATTGAACCTGTTTTAGATGTTGCGCCCACTCTCCTGAAACCTCCCAGTCAGCAGGGGGCGGTATTGAACCTGTTTTAGATGTTGGGACCACTCACCTGAATCCTCCCAGTCAGCAGGGGGCGGTATTGAACCTGTTTTAGATGTTGCGCCCACTCTCCTGAATCCTCCCGGTCAGCAGGGGGCGGTATTGAACCTGTTTTAGATTGTTGGGACCACTCTCCTGAATCCTCCTCACACTCCTGGTCAGCAGGGGGCGGCATTCAACCTGTTTTAGATGTTGGGGCTACTCTGCTGAATCTTCCTCACACTCCCGGTCAGCAGGGGGCGATATTGAACCTATTTTAGATGTTGGGACCACTCTCCTGAATCCTCCCGGTCAGCAGGGGGCAGTATTGAACCTGTTTTACATTGTTGGGTCCACCCTCCTGAATCCTCCTCTCAGTCCCGGTCAGCAGGGGGTGGTATTGAGCCTGTTTTAGATGTTGGGACCACTCTCCTGAATCCTCCCGGTCTGCAGGGGGCGGTATTGAACCTGTTTTAGATGTTGGGACCACTCCCCTGAATCCTCCTCACACTCTCGATCAGCAGGGGGCAGTATTGAACCTGTTTTACATTGTTGGGACCACGCTCCTGAATCCTCCCGGTCAGCAGGGGGCGGTATTGAACCTGTTTTAGATGTTGGGACCACTCCCCTGAATCCTCCTCACACTCTCGATCAGCCGGGGGCTGTATTGAACCTGTTTTACATTGTTGGGACCACTCTCCTGAATCCTCCTCACAGTCCCAGTCAGCAGGGGGTGGTATTGAACCTGTTTTAGATGTTGGGACCACTCTCCTGCATCCTCCCGGTCAGCAGGGGGCGGTATTGAACCTGCTTTAGATGTTGGGACCACTCTCCTGAATCCTCCTCACACTCCCAGTCAGCAGGGGGCGGTATTGAACCTGTTTTAGATGTTGGGGCCACTCTCTAGAATCCTCCCGGTCAGCAGGGGGCGGTATTGAACCTGTTTTAGATGTTGGGACCACTCTCCTGAATCCTCCCGGTCAGCAGGGGGCAGTGTTGAACCTGTTTTAGATGTTGGGACCACTCTCCTGAATCCTCCTCACACTCCCAGTCAGCAGGGGGCGGTATTGAACCTGTTTTAGATGTTGGGGCCACTCTCTAGAATCCTCCCGGTCAGCAGGGGGCGGTATTGAACCTGTTTTAGATGTTGGGACCACTCTCCTGAATCCTCCCGGTCAGCAGGGGGCAGTGTTGAACCTGTTTTAGATGTTGGGACCACTCTCCTGAATCCTCCCAGTCAGCAGGGGGCGGTATTGAACCTGTTTTAGATGTTGGGACCACTCTCCTGAATCCTCCCGGTCAGCAGGGGGCGGTATTGAACCTGTTTTAGATGTTGGGGCCACTCTCCTGAATCCTCCCAGTCAGCAGGGGGCGGTATTGAACCTGTTTTGGATGTTGGGACCACTCTCCTGAATCCTCCCAGTCAGCAGGGGGCGGTATTGAACCTGTTTTAGATGTTGGGTCCACTCTCCTGAATCCTCCCGGTCAGCAGGGGGCGATATTGAACCTGTTTTAGATGTTGGGACCACTCTCCTGAATCCTCCCAGTCAGCAGGGGGCGGTATTGAACCTGTTTTAGATGTTGGGACCACTCTCCTGAATCCTCCCGGTCAGCAGGGGGCGGTATTGAACCTGTTTTAGATGTTGGGACCACTCTCCTGAATCCTCCTCACACTCCCGGTCAGCAGGGGGCGGTATTGAACCTGTTTTAGATGTTGGGACCACTCTCCTGAATCCTCCTCACACTCCCGGTCAGCAGGGGGCGGTATTGAACCTGTTTTAGATGATGGGACCACTCTCCTGAATCCTCCCGGTCAGCAGGGGGCGGTATTGAACCTGTTTTAGATGTTGGGACCACTCTCCTGAATCCTCCTCACACTCCCGGTCAGTAGGGGGCGGTATTGAACCTGTTTTAGATGATGGGACCACTCTCCTGAATCCTCCCGGTCAGCAGGGGGCGGTATTGAACCTGTTTTAGATGTTGGGACCACTCTCCTGAATCCTCCCGGTCAGCAGGGGGCGGTATTGAACCTGTTTTAGATGATGGGACCACTCTCCTGAATCCTCCTGGTCAGCAGGGGGCGGTATTGAACCTGTTTTGAGTCCTGACGAAGGGTCTCGGCCCGAAACGTCGACAGTGCTTCTCCCTGTAGATGCTGCCTGGCCTGCTGTGTCCCACCAGCATTTTGTGTGTGTGTGTGTGTGTGTGTGTGTGTATGTGTGTGTGTGTGTGTGTGTGTGTGTGTGTGTGTGTGTGTGTGTGTGTGTGTGTGTGTGTGTGTGTGTGTGTATCTGAGTGTTACATCTAGGGTGCATGTGGTTTGTGTAAATGAAAAGGCTGGGATGTTCTTTCAAATGAAAGCGAGACTGCACCTTGAATGAGTGCTGACACATCCATGCAATTCTGTGCTCACAGCTCTCAGGAATGCATTGTCCCAAACTGAATCCACAATACTTATCTTCAAGGAACAGAAGACTGGTAGCCAAAGTCACCTGCTAAGTGCAAATGGCCCGCACCCAAATTTCACTCTCTAACAGCTAGCAAACAATCATTTAACTCACACTGGTATAAACTTAAAGCTTGCACCAACAAACTATTTTAAACAGACACGGAAAAGAAGAAGGGGCCCGTGACAGGCGCATTGACTAGCCGGTCGCTGGAGCTCAAATCGATGGAGCTCGCTGGTGCGAAATCAACCTGGTGTGCTTCGCTCCCTTTATCATGAACGTAATTCCTATGGGTACAAGACTGGCGGTACTGCGTTCGTTCCACACTAGCGGATGGAAGCGGACTCCGAGGAAGCAAGGAAGAGGGAAGAAATACGTGGGTTTTTGAGAAGAATGATGAAGATTGCCCACAGGAGGACAGACAAACAAACGAGGAAGCCGGAATAAGAAGAGAGGGGATATGACGTATAGGACCCTGGTCAGACCCCACTCGGATTTCTGTGCTCAGTTCTGGTCGCCTCACTACAGGAAGGATGTGGAAGCCATAGAAAGGGCTCAGAGGATATTTATAAGGATGTTGCCTGGATTGGGGAGCATGCCTTATGAGAATAGGTTGAGTGAACTCGGCCTTTTCTCCTCGGAGCGACGGAGGATGAGAGGTGACCTGATAGAGGTGTACAAGATGATTAGAGGCATTGATCGTGTGGATAGTCAGAGGCTTTTTCCCAGGGCGAAATGACTGCCACAAGAGGATACAGGTTTAAGGTGCTGGGAAGTAGGTACAGGGGAGATGTCGGGGGTAACCCTAGGTAATTTCTAAGGTAAGGACATTATCAGCACAACTTTGCAGGCTGAAGGGCCTGTATTGTGCTGTAGGTTTTCTCTGATCAAACAGGAAAGGGCAGCTGGAATTTCAGGAACGAGAAAGCTCAGACATCTTGCAAATTGAAAGTTGTGGTCGTCAGCCCATGACGTTCAGGAGTTGCATCAAGGGACGGACAGGCAGAAGCTTTGAAGAGCTCGGTAGAGCTTCTCAGAATGAAGAGGGATGATCGCCCACCTCATGACGTGGCGCATATCGACGATGATTGTCACTGAAAGCAATCTTAATGTTTAGTAAAGTTAAAAGCTGTTAAAAGTTCAGAGCACAGTTATCATCAAAGCAGGTGCACATCACACGACCTTGAGATTTGCCTCCTTACAGGCTGCCCCAACCCTCCCCCCCCCCAAAAAAAAATTAAAAAGGACGGTCAAACCCCCAGCGTGCTGAGAGAGGAAGAAAAGAAATCGCGCAGACAACGGTGTTCTGAACTGGTGTCCAGGAAGCCTTGGTTCGGAGCAGAGACACAGCGTGGAGCAGCGGACTGTGTCGTCTCGTCCCTCGTCTCAGGCCCTGACACTCCTGACCTTTGCAATCTGGCCCGGTGTTCAAGACATCGAGTTCTGTTGCTTCAGTATGCTCTGGGGCCGAGACCCCGCCATCTTGATTTGGCCCGCACCAGTCTGCTTTCCGATCTCGCTCACCAATCGGCGCCCCAGCTCTTATATTTCACTCTCGTCCTCTCCCTGCTTCACCTATCACCTTGTAGGACCATAGAACCGTAGAACATTACGGCACAGAAACAGGCCTTTTGGACCTTCTTGGCTGTGCCAAACCATTTCTCTGCCCAGTCCCACTGACCTGCACTGGGACCATATCCCTCCGTACCCCTCTCATCCATGTACCTGTCCAAGTTTTTCTTCAATGTTAAAAGTGAGCCCGCATTTAACACTTCATCTGGCAGTTCATTCCACACTCCCACCACTCTCTGCGTGAACAAGCCCCCCCCCCATGTTCCCTTTAAACTTTTCCCCCTTAACTTCCCTTAACTTTTCCCCCTTAGCCTCAGTGGAAAAAGCCTGCTTGCATTCACCCATCATAATTTTATACACCTCTATCAAATCACCCCTCATTCTTCTACGCTCCAGGGAATAAAGTCCTAACTTATTCAACCTTTCTCTGTAACTCAGTTTCTCAAGTCCCGGCAACATCCTCGTAAACCTTCTCTGCACTCTTTCAACCTTATTAATATCCTTCCTGTAATTCGGTGACCAAAACTGCACACAATACTCCAAATTCAGCCTCACCAATGTTTTATACAACCTCACCATAGCATTCCAACTCTTACACTCAATACTTTGATTTATAAAGGCCAATGTACCAAAAGCTCTCTTTACTACCCTATCTACCTGTGACGCCACTTTTAGGGAATTTTGTATCTGTATTCCCAGATCCCTCTGTTCTACTGCACTCCTCAGTGTCCTACCATTTACCCCATATGGTTTTTGGTTTCTACTACTGCTTCCCCTTCCAACCCGCCCACCTTCCTGCTCTGACCTCTGATATCTTTATTTTCCCCAGTCCTGACAAAAGGTCTCGGCCCAAAACGGCGACTGGTCTCTCGTCTCCACAGACGCTGCCCGGCCTGCTGAGTTCCACCAGCATCTTGTGTCTGTTCCAAGCCCCATTTCCATTCTGATATGTCTATCCATGGCCTCCCCTACTGTCAAGGTGAAGCCACACTCAGGTTGGAGGAACAACACCTTATATACCGGCTGGGTAGCCTCCAACCTGATGGCATGAACATTGACTTCTCTAACTTCTGTTAATGCCCCTCCTCCCCTTCTTACGCCATCCCTGATATTTTTAGTTTTTTTCCCCCCTCCTCTTTTTTTCCTCTCTTTCTGCCCATCACTCTGCCTGTTCTCCCTCTGGTGCTCCCCTCCCCCTCTCTTTCTCCCGAGGCCTCCCGTCCCATGATCCTTTCCCTTCTCCAGCTCTGTATCCCCACTGCTGATCACCTTATCAGCTCTTAGCTTCACCCCACCCCCTCCGGTCTTCTCCTATCATTTCTGATCTCCCTCTTCCCCCTCCCACTTTCATATCTCTTACTATCTTTCCTTTCAATTAGTCCTGACGAAGGGTCTCGGCCCGAAACGTCGACAGTGCTTCTCCCTGTAGATGCTGCCCGGCCTGCAGCATTCCACCAGCATTTTGTGTGTGTTTCCTGCACTTTATTGTACTGCCACGGCACATTTTATTCATTTTCTGCAAGGTTGCGTTAATCCATAGAAAATACTCTTTAATATCTTGCTCAAGTGCTTGAGGGTGCACGTAGCCATCCCAATCCCCCCTCCTAATTTCCACGTCAGCCGTACTATCAGGTGTTATAATAATAAGGAATTTTTTTTAAGATACAGGAGCAGAATTAGGCCATTTGGCCCTTCAAGTCTGTACCACCATTCAATATAGAAACATAGAAAACCTACAGCACAATATAGGCCCTTCAGCCCACAAAGCTGTGCCGAACATGTCCCTACCTCAGAAATTACTAGGCTTACCTATAGCCCTCTGTTTTTCTAAACTCCATGTACCTATTCAAAAGTCTCTTAAAAGACCCTATCGTATCCACCTCCACCACCGTCACCGGCAGCCCATTCCACACACTCACCACTCTCTGAGTAAAAAACTTACCCCCGACATCTCCTCTGTGTCTACTCCCCAGCACCTTAAACCTGTGTCCTCTTGTGGCAGCCATTTCAGCCCTGGGGGAAAAGCCTCTGACTATCCACATGATCAATGCCTCTCATCATCTTGTACACCCCTATCAGGTCACCTCTCATCCTCCGTCGCTCCGAGGAGAAAAGGCCGAGTTCACTCAACCTATTCTCATAAGGCATGCTCCCCAATCCAGGCAACGTCCTTGTAAATTTCCTCTGCACTCTTTCTATGGCTTCCACATCCTTCCTGCAGTGAGGCGACCAGAACTGAGTACAGTACTCCAAGTGGGGCCTGACCAGGGTCCTATGTAGCTGCAACATTACCTCTCAGCTCCTAAACTCAATCCCACGATTGATGAAGGCCAATGCACCGTACGCCTTCTTAACCACAGAGTCAACCTGCGCAGCTGCTTTGGGCGTCCTATGGACTCGGACCCCAAGATCCCTCTGATCCTCCACACTGCCAAGAGTCTTACCATTCTGCCAAATAGAAAGTTTAAAAATAGAATTAGTAGTTTAAAAAGAGGGGGAAATCACGGTCCGTTCAGGAATCTGATGGTGGGGGGGAGATCAGTTTCTAAAACATTCTGTCACATTTCACGAGGTGACTTCCCTTCAGCTTTAATGTCCCTCACACTGAATAGTGCTGAACTCAAATGCAGAGAAAGGTTACACAAAATTAAAGGTGGGGGGGTACAACCCATCAAGGCTTTACTGACCCCTTAGCAGGCAAAGTCAAAATCCCTTTAAAAATAAAAGACATTAATTCGGGTTTCAGAAACTAGAGATTCCTACAAACCATAGAACCACAGAACATTACAGCACAGAAACAGGCCTTTTGGCCCTTCTTGGCTGTGCCGAACCATTTCTCTGCCCGGTCCCACTGACCTGCACCTGGGCCATATCCCTCCAAACCCCTCTCACCCATGAACCTGTCCGAATTTTTCTTCAATGTCAAAAGTGAGCCCGCATTCACCACTTCATCTGGCAGCTCATTCCACACTCCCACTACTCAAACAGAGGCAAGGCTTCGCTTCCAAGAGATATCGCCAAGACTGAGCAAAGAAATTTTAATTTTTTTAAAAAAGGTACATATAAGGTCCTGGCGATGATGCTGAGCCAAGTCGGCAGGTGAGCAAGAAAAGGTTGGCCCATTCCTCCCTCTGGTGGCCGCTCTGAGGTATGGCAGTGTCTTCAGGCTCCAGCGCCCGATCTCTGATGACAGAAGAGGCTATGGTCTGGGTGGGGGTAGTTCCTCACGGTGCGTGCCGTCTTCTTGAGGCATCCCCTTGTGAAGATATCCTCGACGGTGCGGAGGCTAGTGTCCGTGACGGAGCCGACCCTGGCTTTCCCTAACAATGAAGTTCAAGCTTCACCTTTTCGTCCATTTTATTTTTGGTCTTCTCAGAGGAGGACTTTGGGAAGTGGACGCGTGTCCCGTGTCCGCAGGGCGGGGCGGTTGATGGACCGTAACACAAGCCCTGGTCCGGGGGGGTGGGGGGGAGGTTAATGGCACGCAGATTTGCTTTGTTCGGTCGACAAGGGCTCTCACTGAATGATCAAAGGGCTTTATTGCCAATTGAGCGCATTCAGACCGGCGCAACAACAGCAAGCGCGCACACACTGAAATGAAGGGCACTTCAGATAAAAATAAACATCATCTCTCCATGCAAACCAAGAGTACATCTCTGTGGAGTGAATCCATCGGACAGTAATGACGCGCATGAACCGTCCTGGTGGTTCAGAATTAATTCTGGGCCTTTAAACCGCCAGATCCGACCCCCGGGCGGGTAATGAAACGACGCTGTTTTGTTACACGACATTGTCCAGCAGAGGAGTGTGAGCTGATGCATTTTGGAAGGACAAACCAGAAGACTGAGTACAGGATTAATGGTCAGTTACTTAAGAGTGTGGATGAACAAAGGGACCTTGGGGTTCAAATCCATACATCCCTCAAGGTCGCTGCGCAGGTTGATAGGGTAGTTAAGAAGGCCTATGGGATGCTAGGCTTCATTAACAAGGGGATTGAGATCAAGAGTAGAGAGGTCATGTTGCAACTCTACAAATCTCTGGTGAGACCACACTTAGAGTATTGTGTTCAATTCTGGTCAGCTCATTATAGGAAGGATGTAGAAGCTATGGAGAAGGTGCAGAGGAGATTTACCAGGATGTTGCCTGGTTTGGAGAACAAGTCACATGAAGCAAGGTTAGCAGAGCTGGGACTTTTCTCTTTGGTGTGTAGAAGGATGAGAGGGGACTTGATAGAGGTCAACAAGATTATGAGAGGCATAGATAGGGTGGAAAGTCAGTACCTGTTTCCCGGGGCACCAATAGCAAACACCAGAGGGCATATGTACAAAATTAAGGGAGGGAAGTTTAAGGGAGACATCAGGGGTAAGTTTTTTACACAGAGGGTTGTGGGTGCCTGGAATGACTTGCCAGGGATGGTGGTGGAGGCTAAAACATTAGGGGTATTTAAGAGCCTCTTGGACAGGCACGTGGATGGAAGAAAAGTGGAGGGTTATGGGGGAGTGGGGGTTTAGTACTTTTTTAAAGGATTATATGGGTCGGCACAACACGGAGGGCTGAAGGGCCTGTACTGTGCTGCGGTGTTCTGTGGCTAGGAGGAGACTGTTTGGCCGGAATAATCTGGACACAGGACGTGCAGATGTCCAGCACAGTGCAGTTCCAGATTCAAAGCCCCTGCATAGGAGGCAGCTGGAAATCCCAGGGGATCAAATCCCAGAGGTTTGCGCCTCAGGTGGACTGTGCCCCCCTCCAGGGGCAGGCCCAGGTGGGTAGATTTGAAGAACCGGCTGTTGCCCACGCAGCGGGTTCCCCCTCTCCACGTCACTGATGTCGTCCGAGGGGAGGGCAAACGCCGATACAGCTCGGTACCGGTGTCGTCGCAGAGGCTGCCAGAGTGAAGTTTGTAAACAACGTCAAACTGCCTCGGGGACCCCCGCTCCGGATTTCTTCTTCGGGGTTCACTCCCGAAGCCTTTCCCATGGGTGGGTACGGCCGCGAGGCAGCGGAGGTTTAAAATCAGAGTCTTCCTTCATCCTACCGCCATACAACATACCCTGAGATTCATTTTCTTGCGGGCATTCACAGAAGTTACAAGAGCGAGGATGTGATGCTGAGGCTTTATCAGGTCCCGGGGAGGCCTCAGCTTGAGTATTGTGAACAGTTTTGGGCCCCTCATCTCGGAAAAGGTGCGCTGGCGTTGGAGAGGGTCCGGGGGAGGTTCACAAGGATGATTCCTGGAATGAAAGGGTTATCACACGAGGAACGTTTGATGGTTCTGGGTCTGAACTCGCTGGGATTCAGAAGGATGAGGGGGGATCTCATTGAAAACTTTCAAATGTTGAAAAGCCAAGACAGAGTAGATGTGGGAAGGATGTTTCCCATGGTGGGGGAGTCTAGGACAAGAGGGCACAGATAGAGTGGATGTGGAGAGGATGTTTCCTATAGTGGGGGAGTCTAGGACCAGAGGACACAGATAGAGTGGATGTGGAGAGGATGTTTCCTATAGTGGGGGAGTCTAGGACAAGAGGGCACAGATAGAGTGGATGTGGAGAGGATGTTTCCTGTAGTGGGGGAGTCTCGGACCAGAGGACACAGATAGAGTGGATGTGGAGAGGATGTTTCCTGTACTTGGGGAGTTTCGGACAAGAGGGCAAGATAGAGTGGATGTGCAGAGGATGTTTCCTACAGTGGGGGAGTCTAGGACCAGAGGACACAGATAGAGTGGATGTGCAGAGGATGTTTCCTACAGTGGGGGAGTCTAGGACCAGAGGACACAGATAGAGTGGATGTGCAGAGGATGTTTCCTACAGTGGGGGAGTCTAGGACCAGAGGACACAGATAGAGTGAATGTGGAGAGGATGTTTCCCATGGTGGAGAAGTCTAGGACCAGAGGGCACAGCCTCAGGATAGAGGGGCGCCCTTTCAAAACAAAAATGAGAGAAATTTCTTTAGCCGGAGGGTGGCGAATTTGTGGAATTTTTTGGCACATCCAGCTGCGGAGGCCGGGTCACTGGGTATATTTAAGGCAGAGATTGATAGGTTCTTGATAGGACATGGTGTCAAAGATTACGGGGAGAAGGCCGGGGAGTGGGACTGAGGAGGAGATACAGAAAAAAAGGATCAGCCATGATGGAGTGGCGGAGCAGACTCGATGGGCCAGACGGCCAAATTCTGCTCCTGTGTCTTACGGTCACAGGAACACAAATAACTCAATGAATAACCACTCACCAACAAAAATGGGCAGGGAAAAAAACCTATGTGCAAAATCAGGCAAACCGTGCAAATACAATAATATTTGGAACGTGAGCTGTGGGACCCTTGGAAAAGCGGGTCTGTAGTTTGTGAGATCAGCGCAGAGTGGAGGTGAGTGAAGTTATCCGCACTGGTTCAGGAGCCTGATGGTTGAAGTGTAGCAACAGTTCCCGAACCTGGTGGTGCAGACCTCCCTCGTGAAGACAGCAGTCAGAAGGGAGTCTAGACAGTGGGGGTCCTTGATGGTGGATCCTGCTTTCTTCTGCCAGCACGAGGAGATGTGTTTAATGGTGGTGGTGGGGGGGTCTTTGCAACTACAGGCCCTTCAGCCCACAAAGTCGTGCCGACTCACTTCTAACTGCAACCTGAACCCTTCCCTCCCGCATAGCCGTCCATTTGTCTCCCATCCAGACTCTCAGATGTTCCTAATGTGGCTGCCTCTATCATCACCTCTGGCAGGGTGTTCCTCACACCCATCACTCTGTGTGTAAACATTCCAGCTCTGACATCCCCCTACATTTTCCTCCAATCTCCTTAAAAATATGTGCTCCCCACCACCCACCCCCACCCCCACCTCGCTCCTTGTATTGGCCATTTCCACCATGGGATTGGAGAGGGTGCAGAGGAGATTCACCAGGATGCTTCCTGGATTAGAGAGGGTGCAGAGGAGATTCACCAGAATGCTGCCTGGATTGGAGAGGGTGCAGAGGAGATTCACCAGGATGCTTCCTGGATTAGACAGGGTGCAGAGGAGATTCACAAGGACGCTGCCTGGATAAGAGAGGGTGCAGAGGAGATTCACCAGGATGCTGCCTGAATAAGAGAGGGTGCAGAGGGAGATTCACCAGGTCGCTGCCTGGATTAGAGAGGGTGCAGAGGAGATTTACCAGGATACTGACTGGATTAGAGAGGGGGCAGGAGAGATTCACCAGGTCGCTGCCTGGATTAGAGAGGGTGCAGAAGAGATTCACCAGGATACTGACTGGATTAGAGAGGGGGCAGGAGAGATTCACCAGGACGCTGCCTTGATTAGAGAGGGTGCAGAGGGAGATTCACCAGGACGCTGCCTGGATTAGAGAGGGTGCAGAGGAGATTCACCAGGACGCTGCCTGGATTAGAGAGGGTGCAGAAGAGATTCACCAGGATACTGACTGGATTAGAGAGGGGGCAGGAGAGATTCACCAGGACGCTGCCTTGATTAGAGAGGGTGCAGAGGGAGATTCACCAGGACGCTGCCTGGATTAGAGAGGGTGCAGAGGAGATTCACCAGGATGCTTCCTGGATTAGAGAGGGTGCAGAGGAGATTCACAAGGACGCTGCCTGGATAAGAGAGGGTGCAGAGGAGATTCACCAGGTCGCTGCCTGGATAAGAGAGGGTGCAGGAGAGATTCATCAGGACGCTGCCTTGATTAGAGAGTGTGCAGAGGGAGATTCACCAGGACGCTGACTGGATTAGAGAGGGTGCAGAGGGGATTCACCAGGACGCTGCCTGGATTAGAGAGGGTGCAGAGAAGATTCAACAGGACGCTGACAGGATTAGAGAGGTTGCAGAGGAGATTCACCAGGCCGCTGACTGGATTAGAGAGGGTGCAGAGAGATTCACCAGGATGCTTCCTGGATTAGAGAGGGTGCAGAGGAGATTCACCAGGACGCTGACTGGATTAGAGAGGGTGCCGAGGAGATTCACCAGGACGCTGCCTGGATAAGAGAGGGTGCAGAGGAGATTCACCAGGTCGCTGCCTGGATAAGAGAGGGTGCAGGAGAGATTCACCAGGATGCTTCCTGGATTGGAGAGGGTACAGAGGAGATTTACCAGGATGCTGACTGGATTACAGAGGGGGCAGAAGAGATTCACCAGGACGCTGACTGGATTAGAGAGGGTGCAGAGGAGATTTACAAAGACGCTGACTGGATTAGAGAGGGTGCAGAGGAGATTCAGCAGGATGCTGCCTGGATTAGAGAGGGTGCAGAGAGATTCACCAGGATGCTTCCTGGATTAGAGAGGGTGCAGAGGAGATTCACCAGGACGCTGACTGGATTAGAGAGGGTGCCGAGGAGATTCAGCAGGACGCTGCCTGGATAAGAGAGGGTGCAGAGGAGATTCACCAGGTCGCTGCCTGGATTAGAGAGGGTGCAGAGGAGATTCACCAGGATGCTGCCTGGATTGGAGAGGGTACAGAGGAGATTTACCAGGATGCTGACTGGATTACAGAGGGGGCAGAAGAGATTCACCAGGACGCTGACTGGATTAGAGAGGGTGCCGAGGAGATTCACCAGGATGCTGCCTGGATTAGAGAGGGTGCAGAGGAGATTCACCAGGACGCTGACTGGATTAGAGAGGGTGCAGAGGAGATTTACAAAGACGCTGACTGGATTAGAGAGGGTGCAGAGGAGATTCACCAGGACGCTAACTGGATTAGAAAGCAGGTCTTATGAGGAGAGGTTGAGCGAGCTGGGTCTTTCCTCTTTGGAGCGAAGGAGGGTGAGAGGAGACTTGATGGAGGTGTACAAGATGATAAGAGGCACAGGTCAAGTGCACAGTCAGAAACTTTTTCCCAGGGTGGATGTGGCTGATACCCGGGGGGCTTAATTTAAGCAGATTGGAGGAAAGTATTGGGGGGATGTCGGAGTTGAGTGTTTTTTCACAGAGAGAGTGGTGGGTGTGCGGAACACCCTGCCAACGCTGGTGATAGAGGCAGATACATTAGGGAGATTTAAGAGACTCAGATAGACACCTGGATGATACGAAAATGGAGGGTATGTAGGAAGGAAGGGTTAAATTGGTCTTGGAATCGGTGCAAAGGTCAGTACAACATTGTGGGCAGAAGGGCCTGCAGTTTGATGTTTGATGTTTTGACAAAGAGAGAGATGGATGATTAATTTGTGTTTTGGTGGGAGAGGCTGTGGGGGGGGGAGTATTCTTGTGATATTCATTGTGTTTCCTCACGCAACTTTGCCGAGCTGAATCCACAAAGACACACACACACACACACACACACACACATACACACACACACACACACACACACACACACTCTCACACACACACACACTCACACACACACACACACACACATACACACACACACATACACACTCTCACACACACACACACTCACACACACACACACACACACACTCACACACACACACACTCACACACACACACTCTCACACATACACACAGACACACACACACACACACACTCACACACACACACACACACTCACACACACACACACTCACACACACACACTCACACACACACACACTCACACACACACTCTCACACACACACACACTCACACACACACACACACACACATACACACACACACATACACACTCTCACACACACACACACACACACTCACACACACACACACTCACACACACACACTCTCACACATACACACAGACACACACACACACACACTCACACACACACACACACACTCACACACACACACACACACACACACTCACACACACACACACACACACACACACACACACACACACACACACGTGTTACTAATCCTTGCTAAGAGCCCCATGTGAATCACTTTGAAACGGGGCCAGCAACAGCAGACCGGTCTCTCTGAACAATAAGCAGCCTCTGACACAGTGTTGGGTGAGGGGGAGTTTCGCCTCTGGACTCGTCAACAAAAACACACCCTCGGTGGAACCTGACCGTGTGGAGGAACAGAGGCATTTTGAGGGCTCTGTCCACTGATCCCTCAGAGCTGCTGCACAGGTTGACAGGGTAGTTGTGGTGTGTTGGCCTTCATTAGATGGAGGATTGTGATCATGAGCTGTGAGATCATGTTTCAGCTGGATAAAACTCTGGTAAGACCACACTTGGGATATTGTGTTCAGTTCTGGTCGCCACATTATGCGAAGCAAGTGGAACCTTCAGAGAGGATGCAGAGGAGATTCACCAGGATGCTGCCTGGATTAGAGAGGGTGCAGAGGAGATTCACCAGGATGCTGCCTGGATTAGAGAGGGTGCAGAGGAGATTCACCAGGAAGCTGCCTGGATTAGAGAGGGTGCAGAGGAGATTCACCAGGGTGCTGCCTGGATTAGAGAGGGTGCAGAGGAGATTCACCAGGGTGCTGCCTGGATTAGAGAGGGTGCAGAGGAGATTCACCAGGGTGCTGTCTGGATTAGAGAGGGTGCAGAGGAGATTCACCAGGATGCTGCCTGGATTAGAGAGGGTGCAGAGGAGATTCACCAGGAAGCTGCCTGGATTAGAGAGGGTGCAGAGGAGATTCACCAGGGTGCTGCCTGGATTAGAGAGGGTGCAGAGGAGATTCACCAGGGTGCTGCCTGGATTAGAGAGGGTGCAGAGGAGATTCACCAGGACGCTGCCTGGATTAGAGAGGGTGCAGAGGAGATTCACCAGGATGCTGCCTGGATTAGAGAGGGTGCAGAGGAGATTCACCAGGATGCTGCCTGGATTAGAGAGGGTGCAGAGGAGATTCACCAGGATGCTGCCTGGATTAGAGAGGGTGCAGAGGAGATTAACCAGGACGCTGCCTGGATTAGAGAGGGTGCAGAGGAGATTCACCAGGATGCTGCCTGGATTAGAGAGGGTGCAGAGGAGATTCACCAGGATGCTGCCTGGATTAGAGAGGGTGCAGAGGAGATTCACCAGGATGCTGCCTGGATTAGAGAGGGTGCAGAGGAGATTCACCAGGAAGCTGCCTGGATTAGAAGGGTGCAGAGGAGATTCACCAGGGTGCTGCCTGGATTAGAGAGGGTGCAGAGGAGATTCACCAGGATGCTGCCTGGATTAGAGAGGGTGCAGAGGAGATTCACCAGGATGGTGCCTGGATTAGAGAGGTGCAGAGGAGATTCACCAGGATGGTGCCTGGATTAGAGAGGTGCAGAGGAGATTCACCAGGATGCTGCCTGGATTAGAGAGGGTGCAGAGGAGAATCACCGGGACGCTGCCTGGATTAGAGAGTGTGCAGAGGAGAATCACCAGGATGCTGCCTGGATTAGAGAGGGTGCAGAGGAGATTCACAAGAATGCTGCCTGTATTAGAGAGGGTGCAGAGGAGATTCACCAGGATGCTGCCTGGATTAGAGAGTGTGCAGAGGAGATTCACCAGGATGCTGTCTGGATTAGAGAGTGTGCAGAGGAGATTCACCAGGATGCTGTCTGGATTAGAGAGGGTGCAGAGGAGATCCACCGGGACGCTGCCTGGATTAGAGAGTGTGCAGAGGAGGTTCACCAGGATGCTGCCTGGTTTTGTGAGTGTGCAGAGGAGATTCACCAGGATGCTCCCTGGATTAGAGAGGGTGCAGAGGAGTTTCACCAGGGTGCTGCCTGGATTAGTGAGGGTGCAGAGGAGATTGACGAGAATGCTGCCTGGATTCGAGAGTGTGCAGAGGAGATTCACCAGGATGCTGCCTGAATTAGAGAGGGTGCAGAGGAGATTCACCAGGATGCTGTCTGGATTAGAGAGTGTGCAGAGGAGATTCACCAGGATGCTGTCTGGATTAGAGAGGGTGCAGAGGAGATTCACCAGGATGCTGCCTGGATTAGAGAGGGTGCAGAGGAGATTCACCAGGAAGCTGCCTGGATTAGAGAGGGTGCAGAGGAGATTCACCAGGGTGCTGCCTGGATTAGAGAGGGTGCAGAGAAGATTCACCAGGATGCTGCCTGGATTAGAGAGGGTGCAGAGGAGATTCACCAGTGTGCTGCCTGGATTAGAGAGGGTGCAGAGGAGATTCACCAGGACGCTGCCTGGATTAGAGTGGGTGCAGAGGAGATTCACCAGGATGCTGCCTGGATTAGAGAGGGTGCAGAGGAGATTCACCAGGATGCTGCCTGGATTAGAGAGGGTGCAGAGGAGATTCACCAGGATGCTGCCTGGATTAGAGAGGGTGCAGAGGAGATTCACCAGGACGCTGCCTGGATTAGAGAGGGTGCAGAGGAGATTCACCAGGATGCTGCCTGGATTAGAGAGGGTGCAGAGGAGATTCACCAGGATGCTGCCTGGATTAGAGAGGGTGCAGAGGAGATTCACCAGGATGCTGCCTGGATTAGAGAGGGTGCAGAGGAGATTCACCAGGATGCTGTCTGGATTAGAGAGGGTGCAGAGGAGATTCACCAGGATGCTGCCTGGATTAGAGAGGGTGCAGAGGAAATTCACCAGGATGCTGCCTGGATTAAAGAGGGTGCAGAGGAGATTCACCAGGATGCTGCCTGGATTAGAGAGGGTGCAGAGGAGATTCACCAGGATGCTGCCTGGATTAGAGAGGGTGCAGAGGAGATTCACCAGGATGCTGCCTGGATTAGAGAGGGTGCAGAGGAGATTCACAAGAATGCTGCCTGTATTAGAGAGGGTGCAGATGAGATTCACCAGGATGCTGCCTGGATTAGAGTGGGTGCAGAGGAGATTCACCAGGATGCTGCTGGATTAGAGAGGATGCAGAGGAGATTCATCAGGATGCTTCCTGGATTAGAAAGGGTGCAGAGGAGATTCACCAGGATGCTGCCTGGATTAGACTGGGTGCAGAGGAGATTCACCAGGACGCTGCCTGGATTAGAGTGGGTGCAGAGGAGATTCACCAGGATGCTGCCTGGATTAGAGAGGGTGCAGAGGAGATTCACCAGGATGCTGCCTGGATTAGAGAGGGTGCAGAGGAGATTCACCAGGATGCTGCCTGGATTAGAGAGGGTGCAGAGGAGATTCACCAGGACGCTGCCTGGATTAGAGAGGGTGCAGAGGAGATTCACCAGGATGCTGCCTGGATTAGAGAGGGTGCAGAGGAGATTCACCAGGATGCTGCCTGGATTAGAGAGGGTGCAGAGGAGATTCACCAGGATGCTGCCTGGATTAGAGAGGGTGCAGAGGAGATTCACCAGGATGCTGTCTGGATTAGAGAGGGTGCAGAGGAGATTCACCAGGATGCTGCCTGGATTAGAGAGGGTGCAGAGGAGATTCACCAGGATGCTGCCTGGATTAGAGAGGGTGCAGAGGAGATTCACCAGGATGCTGCCTGGATTAGAGAGGGTGCAGAGGAGATTCACCAGGATGCTGCCTGGATTAGAGAGGGTGCAGAGGAGATTCACAAGAATGCTGCCTGTATTAGAGAGGGTGCAGAGGAGATTCACCAGGATGCTGCCTGGATTAGAGAGGGTGCAGAGGAGATTCACCAGGATGCTGCTGGATTAGAGAGGATGCAGAGGAGATTCAGCAGGATGCTGCCTTGATTAGAGAGGGTGCTGAGGAGATTCACCAGGATACTGCCTGGATTGGAGAGGGTGCAGAGGAGATCTACCAGGATACTGCCTGGATTAGAGAGTGTGCAGGGGAGATTCACCTGGACGCTGCCTGATTAGAGAGGGTGCAGAGCAGATTCACTGGGACGTTGACTGCAGAGGGGAGCGTGCAGAGGAGATCCACCGGGACGCTGCCTGGATTAGAGAGGGTGCAGAGAAGTTTCACCAGGGTGCTGCCTGGATTAGTGAGGGTGCAGAGGAGATTGACGAGAATGCTGCCTGGATTCGAGAGTGTGCAGAGGAGATTCACCAGGATGCTGCCTGGATTAGAGAGGGTGCAGAGGAGAATCACCGGGACGCTGCCTGGATTAGAGAGGGTGCAGAGGAGAATCACCGGGACGCTGCCTGGATTAGAGAGGTGCAGAGGAGCTGTGGCTTTTCTCTTTGGAGCGATGGAGGAAGAATGGTGATTTGATAGACGTGCAGAATGTGGGAAGAGGCACAGATCGGGAGACTTTTTTCCCCAGGGTGTAAAGAGCTAAAACCAGGGGTCATCATTTTAAAGTGTTTGAAGGTAAGTGCAGTGGGGGATGTCTGCGGTAAGTGTTAGGTGAGAGGACATCCCTGCCTGGGGTGTTGGTAGAAGCAGGTCCATTAGGGACAGTCAATAAACTCTTTGATCGGCACATGGATGATAGAAAATGGAGGTGGGAAGTGTTAGATTGATATCGGAGTAGGTTAGAAGGTCAACACGACATTGTGGTCCCCAAGTTTTGTACTGTCTTATTTTGTATCGGTAGAAAGACCCATCCTTTGATATTCTCAGTGACGAAATCCCACCGAGTTTTCTGTATTCCAAAGATTCAGCAGCCTCTGTGTAAATAATTAAATATTCTCATCCCTGTTACTGCACTTTCTCGGATAGGGAGACTAGATTGATACACTGTACTCTAGGCCTGCTCATACCTGGACCCTGTTTAACTTTCTCAGATAGTTATAGGGGGCAAAAGTTTAGGGGTAACACGAGGGGGAACTTCTTTACTCAGAGAGTGGTAGCTGTGTGGAACGAGCTTCCAGTAGAAGTGGTAGAGGCAGGTTCGATGTTGTCATTTATTAAAAAAATGGACAGGTATATGGACAGGAAAGGAATGGAGGGTTATGGGCTGAGTGCGGGTCAGTGGGACTAGGTGAGAGTGAGCGTTCGGCATGGACTAGACGGGTCGAGATGGCCTGTTTCCATGTAATTGTTATATGGTTTTATAGGGAGACTAGATTGATACACAATACTCCAGGCCTGCTCTCACCTGCAACCTGTATAACTTTCTCGGGTAGTGAGACGAGGTTCACACACAAAACTCCAGATTTGCTCTCAACCTGGACCCTGTATAACCGCGATAAGATGTATTTAGCCTTGGTCTCGCATCCCCTTGCAGCCAATACCACTCAGTGCCCACTGTAAGATGTATCTCCTGATGAAATTGCCTCTGAGTGTACGTCCACGGTCTTCTGCCGATTATTCGGACGTGCTGTTTCGTTCGGAGATGCTCTTCTGCACACCACTGTCGTATCGTCTGGTTATTTGAGTTACCGTCGCCTTCCCGCCAGTTTGGCCGTTCTCCTCCGACCTCTCTCATTAACAAGGCGTTTTCACCCACAGAACTGCCGCTCGCTCAATCTTCACTTTTCCTTTTCGCGCCTTTCTCCGTCAACTTCTCAGGACTATTATGGGCAAAAGCGTGACCTGAGTGACTTTGGCCGCGTGGAATGTTTGTTGGTGCCAGACGGGGTGGCGTGAGTATTTCAGAAACTGCTGATCTCCGGGGGTTTCCACGCACAAGAGCGGATTGTCTGCAGCAGCAGAAGGTAACGGGCATGGGAGTAACGGATTTGTGGCTAACTTTGCCGATGATACAAAGATAGGCGGAGGAGCTGGTAGTGTTGAGGAAACAGAGAGCCTGCAGAGAGACTTAGATAGTTTAGGGGAATGGGTAAAGAAGTGCTAATTGAAATACAATGTTGGCCAATGTATGGTCAAGCACGGCAATAAACGGCAAGACTATTATTTAGGTGGGGGAGAGAATTCAAACTGCAGAGATGCAAAAGGACTTGGGAGACCTTGTGCAGGACACCTTAAAGGTTAACCGCCAGTTTGAGTCAGTGGTGAAGAAGGCAAATGCAATGTTGGCATTCATTTCTAGACGTTTAGAATAGAAGAGCTGGGATGTGATGCTGAGGCTCTATAAGGCACTCATGAGACCACACTTGGAGTACTGTGTGCAGTTTTGGGCTCCTTATTTTAGAAAGGATATACTGACATTGGAGAGGGTTCAGAGAAGATTCATGAAAATGATTCCGGGACGAAAGAGTTACCGTGTGAGGAACATCTGGCAGCTCTTGGGCTGTATTCCCTGGAGTTCAGGAGAATGAGGGGGGAATCTCATAGAAACATTGCGAATGTTAAAAGGCCTGAACAGATTAGATATGGCAAAGTCATTTCCCATGGTAGGGGAGTCTAGGACAGGAGGGCACGACTTCAGGATTGAAGGACGTCCATTTTAGAACAGAGATGCGGAGAAATTACTTTAGTCAGAGGGTGGTAAATCTGTGGAATTTGTTGCCACGAGCATCTGTGGAGGTTAAGTCATTGGGTGTATTTAAGGCAGAGATAGATAAGTTCTTGATTAGCCAGCCCATCAAAGGGTATGGGGTGAAGGCAGGGGAGTGGGGATAACCGGAAGAATTGGATCAGCCCGTGACTGAGTGACGGAGCAGACTCGATGGGCCGAATGGCCTACTTCTGCTCCTATATCTTATGGTCTTACCGGTATACACTAGGAGAAAGAAAACCCTTTGATCTCAAACCTCGCGGCACGGGGAGAGCTTCGGGAGTCACCCACCCGGGGTAAAGTTCGGAGCTGGAGTCCGTAAGACAATCCTTTGCTGATTGGCAACTCCCGGTTCCAAACTACCGGTCTCTGCCGTTCCTCTGGGTGCAGAGGGGCAGCCCGCTGCACGGGCAACAGGTCGCTCTCCCTATCGTACCGACCCGGCTCGCGAATCGTGAAGACAGCCGGACACCGCGTCATGACTGGCCCCGACCAACAGGGGGCCTCACCCGACCGTAACTTGCAATATATTTTACGTTCTGCAGCTGTACAAGAAGAATTAACCCATGGACAAACACTATACCTCGCCATTCTGGCTCAACACAACACATCTCGCGACTTCTATCGGCGATAATTAACCCGACTCCGGGGAAATTGTGCTGACCGTCGACCCAGAACTGACACCAGAAAGTTGAAATGAACCGCTTTTGGTTGAAGCATCAGATATAATTGTAAGCCGGGGCGGGGGGGTGCGCGGAAGGGAACGGCCCCACCCCGAAATCTACGATAAATATCACAGAAGGTCGAGCGGAGAGGAGGATTAACTGGGAGTGAGGCGGTGACTCACTCTGGCTCTCTCTGCCCTTTTCTCCTTTCCGAGAGGCAGCCGAAAAGGTCAGGATGTTTTTCCATCATTCCCGCTGTTTAATCGGGGGGTCACCTGGGAGCGCAGAGCAAAGTCCGGATGATGAGGTCGCCCGCGAAGCGATCTTGCTTCGGTTTCGCTTCAAACGCAGCTTTCCCTCCGGAGGACGGCAGCAGCTGGGAGCCGGTGGGATGTGTTAACTTGCGTCTGTCAGGAATTGTCAGGAACAAGGGTAACTTCACTCACCCCAAATCTGAACCGGTTCCACAAACATCAGACTGGCCCCAATAACTTCACTCCCCCCACCCCCACCCCCCGACACTGAGCTGATTCCACAAACCAGAGACTCAGCCTCAAATCTTCACTCAGTCCAGAATCTTCACTCCCCCAACTCTGAACTGTTTCCACAAACTAGAGACTCAGCCTCAAATCTACACTCAGTCCAGAATCTTCACTCCCCTAACTCTGAACTGTTTCCACAAACCAGAGACTCAGCCCCAAATCTTCACTCAGCCCAGAATCTTCACTCAGCCCAATAACTTCACTCCCCCAACTCTGAACTGTTTCCACAAGCCAGAGACTCAGCCTCAAATCTTCACTCAGCCCAGAATCTTCACTCAGCCCAGAATCTTCACTCAGCCCCAAATCTTCACTCAGCCCAGAATCTTCACTCCCCCAACTCTGAACTGTTTCCACAAACTAGAGACTCAGCCTCAAATCTTCACTCAGCCCAGAATCGTCACTCCCCCAACTCTGAACTGTTTCCACAAACCAGAGACTCAGCCTCAAATCTTCACTCAGCCCAGAATCTTCACTCACCCAACTCTGAACTGTTTCCACAAACCACTCAGCCTCAAATCTTCACTCAGCCCAGAATCTTCACTCCCCCAACTCTGAACTGTTTCCACAAACCAGAGACTCAGCCTCAAATCTTCACTCAGTCCAGAATCTTCACTCCCCCAACTCTGAAATGTTTCCACAAACTAGAGACTCAGCCTCAAATCTTCACTCAGCCCAGAATCTTCACTCCCCCAACTCTGAACTGTTTCCACAAACCAGAGACTCAGCCTCAAATCTTCACTCAGCCCAGGATCTTCATTCCCCCAACTCTGAACTGTTTCCACAAACCAGAGACTCAGCCTCAAATCTTCACTCAGCCCAGAATCTTCATTCCCCAACTCTGAACTGTTTCCACAAACCAGAGACCCAGCCTCAAATCTTCAATCAGCCCAGAATCTTCACTCCCCCAACTCTGAACTGTTTCCACAAACTAGAGACTCAGCCTCAAATCTTCACTCAGCCCAGAATCTTCACTCCCCCAACTCTGAACTGTTTCCACAAACCAGAGACTCAGCCTCAAATCTTCACTCAGCCCAGGATCTTCATTCCCCCAACTCTGAACTGTTTCCACAAACCAGAGACCCAGCCTCAAATCTTCAATCAGCCCAGAATCTTCACTCCCCCAACTCTGAACTGTTTCCACAAACCAGAGACTCAGCCTCAAATCTTCACTCAGCCCAGAATCTTCATTCCCCCAACTCTGAACTGTTTCCACAAACCAGAGACCCAGCCTCAAATCTTCAATCAGCCCAGAATCTTCACTCCCCCAACTCTGAACTGTTTCCACAAACCAGAGACTTAGCCTCAAATCTTCACTCAGTCCAGAATCTTCACTCAGCCCAATAACTTCACTCCTCCAACTCTGAACTGTTTCCACAAACCAGATTCAGCCTCAAATCTTCACTCAGTCCAGAATCTTCACTCCCCCAACTCTGAAATGTTTCCACAAACCACTCAGCCTCAAATCTTCACTCAGCCCAGAATCTTCACTCCCCCAACTCTGAACTGTTTCCACAAACCAGAGACTCAGCCTCAAATCTTCACTCAGTCCAGAATCTTCACTCCCCCAACTCTGAACTGTTTCCACAAACCAGAGACTCAGCCTCAAATCTTCACTCAGCCCAATAACGTCACTCCCCCAACACTGAGCTGATTCCACAAACTAGAGACTCAGCCTCAAATCTTCACTCAGTCCAGAATCTTCACTCCCCCAACTCTGAACTGTTTCCACAAACTAGAGACTCAGCCTCAAATCTTCACTCAGTCCAGAATCTTCACTCCCCTAACTCTGAACTGTTTCCACAAACCAGAGACTCAGCCCCAAATCTTCACTCAGCCCAGAATCTTCACTCAGCCCAATAACTTCACTCCCCCAACTCTGAACTGTTTCCACAAGCCAGAGACTCAGCCTCAAATCTTCACTCAGCCCAGAATCTTCACTCAGCCCAGAATCTTCACTCAGCCCCAAATCTTCACTCAGCCCAGAATCTTCACTCCCCCAACTCTGAACTGTTTCCACAAACCAGAGACTCAGCCTCAAATCTTCACTCAGCCCAGAATCTTCATTCCCCCAACTCTGAACTGTTTCCACAAACCAGAGACCCAGCCTCAAATCTTCAATCATCCCAGAATCTTCACTCCCCCAACTCTGAACTGTTTCCACAAACTAGAGACTCAGCCTCAAATCTTCACTCAGCCCAGAATCTTCACTCCCCCAACTCTGAACTGTTTCCACAAACCAGAGACTCAGCCTCAAATCTTCACTCAGCCCAGAATCTTCATTCCCCCAACTCTGAACTGTTTCCACAAACCAGAGACCCAGCCTCAAATCTTCAATCAGCCCAGAATCTTCACTCCCCCAACTCTGAACTGTTTCCACAAACCAGAGACTTAGCCTCAAATCTTCACTCAGTCCAGAATCTTCACTCAGCCCAATAACTTCACTCCTCCAACTCTGAACTGTTTCCACAAACCAGACTCAGCCTCAAATCTTCACTCAGTCCAGAATCTTCACTCCCCCAACTCTGAAATGTTTCCACAAACCACTCAGCCTCAAATCTTCACTCAGCCCAGAATCTTCACTCCCCCAACTCTGAACTGTTTCCACAAACCAGAGACTCAGCCTCAAATCTTCACTCAGTCCAGAATCTTCACTCCCCCAACTCTGAACTGTTTCCACAAACCAGAGACTCAGCCTCAAATCTTCACTCAGCCCAATAACTTCACTCCCCCAACACTGAGCTGATTCCACAAACTAGAGACTCAGCCTCAAATCTTCACTCAGCCCAGAATCTTCACTCAGCCCAATAACTTCACTCCCCCAACTCTGAACTGTTTCCACAAACCAGAGACTCAGCCTCAAATCTTCACTCAGCCCAATAACTTCACTCCCCCAACACTGAGCTGATTCCACAAACTAGAGACTCAGCCTCAAATCTTCACTCAGCCCAGAATCTTCACTCAGCCCAATAACTTCACTCCCCCAACTCTGAACTGTTTCCACAAACCAGAGACTCAGCCTCAAATCTTCACTCAGCCCAATAACTTCACTCCCCCAACACTGAGCTGATTCCACAAACTAGAGACTCAGCCTCAAATCTTCACTCAGCCCAGAATCTTCACTCAGCCCAATAACTTCACTCCCCCAACTCTGAACTGTTTCCACAAGCCAGAGACTCAGCCTCAAATCTTCACTCAGCCCAGAATCTTCACTCCCCCAACTCTGAACTGTTTCCACAAACTAGAGACTCAGCCTCAAATCTTCACTCAGCCCAGAATCTTCACTCCCCCAACTCTAAAGTGTTTCCACAAACCAGAGACTCAGCCTTAAATCTTCAATCAGCCCAGAATCTTCACTCCCCCAACTCTGAACTGTTGCCACAAACCAGACTCAGCCTCAAATCTTCACTCAGCCCAATAACTTCACTCCCCCAACTCTGAGCTGATTCCACAAACTACAGACTCAGCCTCAGAACTTCACTCAGCCCACAATCTTCACTCCCCCAACTCTGAACTGTTTCCACAAACTAGAGACTCAACCTCAAATCTTCACTCAGCCCAGAATCTTCACTCAGCCCAATAACTTCTCTCCTCCAACTCTGAACTGATTCCACAACCAATGGATGTTAACTTTCAAGAACTTTTCAACTCCCATTCTCGATAGTTTTTACTTGTGTTTCTTTTTTTGCTTGGTTTGTTTATCTGCCTGTCCGTCCGTCCGACTGTCTGTTCATCTGTCTGTCTGTCCGTCCGTCTGTCTGTCTGTTCATCTATCTGTCTGTCTCTCTCTCTGTCAGTAGGTGGGACTACGATGCTGTGGCCATAATGGAGTCTTGCCTGCCTGTCACAGGAGCAGGAAGAACTGTTGGATGTTCCAGAGTTTAGATGTTTCAAAGGGTACAGCGGGGGAAGTTAAAGAGGTGGGGGGGGGGGGGGCGGTGATGTTGCTAATCTGGGAGAGTATCGCAGCTGCTGAAAAGAAGGACGTTGTGGAGACATTGTCTACTGAGTCAGTGAAATTAGTGGACTGTCATGTTCTATGTTCTGTGTTCTATATTCTTTCTATGTTCAATCGTCTGTATTCAATGTTCTAAGTTCAGTTCTAAACTTAACATCTCTTCCAGCTCCAACAAAGACCCTGAGACAGGAGAGTTTTCTGCCCAGGCCCAGGGAAGACCTGGCACCAGGGTATCGGTCCTGTGTCAAAGTTCAAAGTAAATCTATCGTCAAATTACGTATATGTCGCCATATACACCCCTGAGTTTCATTGTCTCGCGGGTGTTCACAGCAGATACAAAGAAGTACAATAGAACAAATGAAAAAAAAATACTGTACGCTAACAAAGGCTGTCAGAAAATGTGATGAAGAAGACAAACTGTGCAAATGTATAGATGGCTGGATCGATACAGTGCCAATCAAAAGTATTCACTTCCTCTTGGAAGTTTTCCTGTTTTATTGTTTTGCAACATTGAATCACAGTGAATTTAATTTGGCTCTTTTGACACTGATCAACAGGAAAAGACTGTTTTGTACCAAAGTGAAAACAGATCTCCACAAAGTGATCTAAATTGATTACAATTATTAAACACAAAATAATTGATTGCATAATTATTCACCCCCTTCAAGTCAGTATTTAGTAGATGCACCTTTTGCAGCAATTACAGCCTTGAGTCTGTGTGGGTGGGTCTCTATCAGCTTTGCACATCTGGACACTACAATTATCCCTCATTCTTCTTTACAAAACTGCTCAAGTTCTGTCAGATTGCAAGGGGATCGTGAGTGAACAGCCCTTTTCAAGTCCAGCCACAAATTCTCAGTTGAATTGAGATCTGGACTCCGACTTCGCCACTCCAGAACATTAACTTTGTTGTTTTTAAGCCATTCCTGTGTAGCTTTGGCTTAATGCTTGGGGTCATTGTCTTGCAGGAAGACAAATCTTCTCCCAAATCACAGTTCTCTTGCAGACTGCATCAGGTTTTCCTCCAGGATTTTGTTGTGTTTGTTTTACCCTCTACTTTCACAAGCCTCCCAGGGCCTGCTGCAGTGAAGCATCCCCACAGCATGATGTCGCCACCACCGTGCTTCACGGTAGGGATGGTGGGTCTCTGATGATGTGCAGCGTTTGGCTTATGTCAAGCATAGCATTTAGTCTGATGGCCAAAATGTTCAGTTTTGGTTGCATCAGACCATAGAACGTTCTTCCAGCTGATTTCAGAGTCTCCCACATGCCTTCTCGCAAACTCTAGCTCGGATTTCATAGAAACATAGGAATATAGAAAAATCTACAGCACAATACAGGCCCTTCAGCCCACAAAGCTGTCCCAACCTGTCCCTACCTTAGAAATTACCTAGGCTTACCCATAGCCCTCTGTTTTCCTAAGCTCCATGGAGTCTCTTAAAAGACCCTATCGTTTCCACCTCCACCAACGTTTCAGGCAGCTCATTCCATGCACTCATCACTCTCTGCATAAAAAACTTACCCCCGACATCTCCCATGTACCTTCTTCCAAGCTCCTTAAAACTTATCCCTCTATACTAGCCATTTCAGCCCTGGGAAAAAGCCTCTGACTCTCCACACGATCAATGCCTCTCATCATTTTGTACATCTCTATCAGGTCACCTCTCATCCTCCGTCGCTTCAAGGAGAAAAGGCCGAGTTCACTCATCCTATTCTCATAAGGCACGCTCCCCAATCCAGGCAACATCCTTGTAAATCTCCTCTGCACCCTTTCTATGGCTTCCACATCCTTCCTCTAGTGAGGCGACCAGAACTGAGCACAGTACTCCAAGTGGGGTCTGACCAGGATCCAATGTAGCTGCAACATTACCTCTCGGCTCCTAAACTCAACCCCACGATTGATGAAGGCCAATGCACCATACGCCTTCTTAACCACAGAGTCAACCTGCGCAGCAGCTTTGAGTGTCCTATGGACTCGGGCCCCAAGATCCCACTGATCCTCCACACTGCCAAGTGTCTTACCATTAATACTATATTCTGGCATCATATTTGACCTACCAAAATGAACCACTTCCCACTTATCTGGGTTGAACTCCATCTGCCACTTCTCAGCCCAGTTTTGCATCCTATCAATGTCCTGCTGTAAGCTCTGACAGCCCTCCACACTATCCAACCTTTGTGTCATCAGCAAATTTACTAACCCACCCCTCCACTTCCTCATCCAGGTTATTTATAAACATCAAGAAGAGTAAGGGTCCCAGAACAGATTCCTGAGGCACCCCACTGGTCACCGACCTCCATGCAGAATATGTCCCGTCTACAACCACTCTTTGCCTTCTGTGGGCAAGCCAGTTCTGGATCCACAAAGCAATGTCCCCTTGGATCCCATGCCTCCTCACTTTCTCAATAAGACTTGCATGGGGAACCTTATCAAATGCCTTGCTGAAATCCATATACACTACATCTACGGCTCTACCTTCATCAATGTGTTTAGTCACATCCTCAAAAAATTCAATCAGGCTTATGAGGCAAGACCTGCCCTTGACAAAGCCATGCTGACTATTCCTAATCATATTATACCTCTCCAAATGTTCATAAATCCCGCCTCTCAGGATCTTCTCCATCAACTGACCAACCACTGAAGTAAGACTCACTGGTCTATAATTTCCTGGGTTATCTCTACTCCCTTTCTTGAATAAAACATCCACAACCCTCCAATCCCCCTGAACCTCTCCCGTCCCCATTGCTGATGAAAAGATCATTGCCAGAGGCTCAGCAATCTCCTCCCTCACTTCCCACAGCAGCCTGGGGTACATCCCGTATGGTCTTATCCAACTTGATGCTTTCCAAAAGCTCCAGCCCATCCTCTTCCTTAATATCTACATGCTCAAGCGTTTCAGTCCGCTGCAAGTCATCCCTACAATCGCCAAGATCCTTTTCTGCAGTGAATACTGAAGCAAGGTATTCATTAAGTACCCCTCCCCCTCCCTTCCCCCATCCCAGTTTCACTCTGCCTCCTCCTCCAGCTGCCTATCACCTCCCTCATGGTTCCGCCTCCTTCTACTAGTGCTTTCCCCTTACATTCCTTCTTCACCTCTCCCGCCTATATCCTCCCTGCTTCCCCTCCCCCACCCCTTGATCTTTCCTCTGATTGGTTTTACACCTGGCACCTTCCACCCTCCCCCCCCCTCACCTTCCTTATAGGGCCCCTGCCTCCACCCTCTTCAGTCCTGACGAAGGGTCTCGGCCCGAAACGTTGACTGCTCCTTTCCACGGATGCTGCCCGACCCGCTGAGTTCCTCCAGCGTGTTGTATGTGTTGCTTTGACCCCAGAATCTGCAGAGTACTTTGTGTTTACCTTTTCATACAGTTCCCTGGAGTGAAACACATTGAAACACCTTGACTGAACACGGGTGATCTCCATTTAACTAACTGTGTTGTACAGAGGTACTTACACACAGGGCTAGAGACGACACGCAGTTGGTAAGTCGTTTCGAGACGAGTTGATTCAAACTTCGCGGCGCTGGCGTTTGATCCCTGGCACCCGCCCTCTCCGGGCGGAAATGACGTCAGAGGTGCATTTCCTCCCCCCCACCACCACCACCACCCGCCGAGCCGGTTCGCCTGCGCAGAAACTGGGTCGCCGCAGTGTGACTTCCAAAACTATTTGGCTGCACCAGTGATGATTTGGTGTGTCGTATTAAAGGTGAATCAATTATTTTGCATTTTATATCTGTAATTGACTCAGATCACTTTGTAATGATCTGTATTCATTTTGACACGAGAGATTCTTTTTCTGTTGATCAGTATCAAAAAGGCCAAATTAAATCCACTGTGATTCAATGTTGTAAAACAATAAAACAGGAAAACTTCCAGGGAGAGGGAAGGGGTGAATACTTTTTATAGGCACTGTTGAGACATAGAGGTACAGCTAGATAGATGAATAAATAGATATATAGATCGATCAATAGAGATAGATAGATAGATAAGTGGACAGTTAGTAAGCGGATAGACATACAGGTGTGCCCCGCTTTACGAATGTTTGCCTTACGCCGCTTCGCTTTTACAAAAGACCTGCATTAGTAACCTGCTTTTGCATCACAAAGAGGATTTTCGCTTTTGCACAAATTTTTCCCACATAAATTAATGGTTCTTCACCTTACGCCATTTCAGCTTAAGAAAGGTTTCATAGGAACCCTCTACCTTTGTAAAGTGGGGGGGGGGGAGACACCTGTATAAACCCCACAAAGGATAGTAAAAACCACCCTGAGAATCACCAGGGTCTTCCTCCCCTTCACCCCCCCCCCCGGTTTGTGACATTAAACAGGAGCTTTGTTGAGGATCCCTACCTCTCGTCCCACCATCTCTCTGACCCTCTACCGCCAGGGAGGAGGTACAGGAGCATCAGAACTGGGACTGTCAGACTGGGGAACAGCTTCTTCCCTCAGACTGTGAGACTAATGAATACTGCCACCATCGAGGTCTCATTTCCACCACCCATCCCACAATCTCTCTGGCCCACCACTGTCAGGGAGGAGGTACAGGAGCATCAGGACTGGGACTGTCACACTGGGGAACAGCTTCTTCCCTCAGACTGTGAGACTAATGAATACTGCCACCATCGAGGTCTCATTTCCACCACCCATCCCACAATCTCTCTGGCCCACCACCGTCAGGGAGGAGGTACAGGAGCATCAGGACTGGGACTGTCACACTGGGGAACGGCTCCTTCCCCCGGGCTGGGGGACTGGTGAATACCCGACCACCACCGTGCTTCACAGTAGGGATCTCTGGTCACCAGTACAGCAAGCTGGTTACTATTGACTGAACTGCTTACCTGTGGTGCACACTTCACATGCACTTTGATTTATACTTTATTAAATTATTTGTGGTAAAATTTCATCTCATCTGCTGTGTATGATATATGTATCGTGGGTGGACCATTGTCCGGAGGAACGTGCTTTGTCTGGTTGTATATATGTACAGTCAGATGACAATTGGCTCCTCGATGGGGGGGGGGGGAGAGGTGAGAGCGGAAATGGGGACAGGCTCAAAACTAGCTATTAAACTCTCCCAGTGACGGGCGTCTCAAACAGCCTCTGACAACCGAGTCCAGCTCCCGGCCTTCTCGTGTGGCTTAGCTACTAAGCCGGGCGGAGCCGTGGCTACTGACAGGAGAAGGGGGCAAAGGCGGGGCACTAATTCTGCTTCTATCTCATAAGGCCGTAAGAGATGGAAGCAGAATCAGTCCGTCCGGCCCACCAAGTCTGCTCCACTGTTCAATCTCCACCTCAACCCCGCTCCCCGGCCTTCTCCCCGTAGCCTCTGACGCCGTGTCCCATCAAGAACCTGTCAATCTCTTACCTTGAATACCCCCAACGACCCGGCCTCCACAGCTGCCCGTGGCAACACATTCACCAACCTTCGGCTAAAGAAATTTCTCCGCATCTCTGTTTTGAAAGGGCGTCCCTCTATCCTGAGACTGTGCCCTCTTGTCCTAGACTCCCACACCATGGGAAACATCCTCTCCACATCCACTCTGTGTCCTCTGGTCCTAGATCCCCCCACTATAGGAAACATCCTCTCCACATCCACTCTATCTGTGCCCTCTTGTCCTAGACTCCCACACCATGGAAACATCCTCTCCACATCCACTCTGTGTCCTCTGGTCCTAGATCCCCCCACTATAGGAAACATCCTCTCCACATCCACTCTATCTGTGTCCTCTGGTCCTAGACTCCCCCACTATAGGAAACATCCTCTCCACATCCACTCTATCTGTGTCCTCTGGTCCTAGATCCCCCCACTATAGGAAACATCCTCTCCACATCCACTCTATCTGTGTCCTCTGGTCCTAGACTCCATCACTATAGGAAACATCCTCTCCACATCCACTCTGTCTGTCCCCTCTGGTCCTAGACTCCCCCACGATAGGAAACATCCTCTCCACATCCACTCTATCTGTGTCCTCTGGTCCTAGACTCCCACACACTATAGGAAACATCCTCTCGACATCCACTCTGTCTGTGTCCTCTGGTCCTAGACTCCCCCACTATAGGAAACATCCTCTCCACATCCACTCTATCTGTGTCCTCTGGTCCTAGACTCCATCACTGTAGGAAACATCCTCTCCACATTAACTCTATCTGTGTCCTCTGGTCCTAGACTCCCCCACTATAGGTAACATCCACTCCACATCCACTCTATCTGTGACCTCTGGTCCTAGACTCCCACACTACAGGAAACATCCTCTCCACATCCACTCTATCTGTGTCCTCTGGTCCTAGACTCCCCCACTACAGGAAACATCCTCTCCACTTCCACTATGTCTCGGCCTTTCAACATTCAAAAGGTTTCAATGAGATTCCCCCTCATCCTTCTGAATCCAGTGAGTACAGAACCATCAAACGTTCCTCGTATGATAACCCTTTCGTTCCTGGAATCATCCTTGTGAACCTCCTCTGGACCCTCTCCAATGCCAGCACATCTTTTCTAAGATGAGGGGCCCAAAACTGTTCACAATACTCAAGGTGGGGCCTCACCAGTGCCTTATAAAGCCTCAGCATCACATCCCTGCTCTTGTATTCTAGACCTCTTGAAATGAATGCTAACATGGCATTTTCCTTCCTCACCGCCGACTCAACCTCCAAGTTAACCTTCGGGGTGTCCTGCACAAGGACTCCCATGTCCCTCTGCATCTTAAGATCAGGCAGTTGGGGGTCGTCAGCCGCGGTCGGCAGCTCCTCTGGGAGAAGGAGAACTCTAATCTCTAACCTCCGGCTGTACCCACTCACGGGGAAGGCTTCGGGAGTGAACCCTCGAGGGAAAAGTCCTGCCAGAGTCTTGTAAGGAGCTCGTACGTTCTTCCATCTGACCACGTGGGTTTCCTCCGGGTGTTTCGGTTTTCACCCACAGCCCAAAGTCGGACCGGTTGGTAGGTTAATTGGCCATTGCAAACTGTCCCGTGATTAGGGAGGGAGGTAGGTAATATTCAGAGTCCCTACGTTGAGTTCCCCTGACCGGCAACCCCTGGTGCCAAACTGTATCGGTCTGCGCCGTGGGGCTGCGTGGAGAGGGGGAGCCCGCTACACGGGCAACAGCTCGCCTTCCATATCGTACTGCCCCAGCTTGCTTAGAGACAGACGGCGAGGACACAACATTGATTGTCGACCCCGGGCTACAGAGGCCCTCCCGTGGTGACAATAAACTCGGACTTGTCTGTGCAGCCGGCCTGACTCTTGCGTTCCCTCTCCCGTGACCCAGCTGGGTGTCTGAAGCTTAACAGCTCCCGCCCGTCCACAGCAAACATCCAGAGAATGGATCTGCAAGAGCCCGAGCGAGTCTGTCGATCTCGTTTATTGACCGACTCTCAGCGAGTGAGATCGCTCTCCCGTCTCCGGCGGAATGTTTACCTTGGCTCTCGGCTCCCCTATCTCTGCAAACGCAGGCGGGTTGTTTTCAGCTGCGAGTTCAGCCGCCTGGCCTCCCGTCACTTTTACCGGAAAGGTTAGCAGCGGCCTCGGCCATCTGCTGCCAGCGACGTTCAACACCAGTATCGGCTACTGATAGCTCGGCGAGGGACCCCTCCCCGCAGGGCTACACCGCGTTCTGCCCGTCGGATCCACGGCTCCTCACTAACACGGCACCTTCCCAAACACAACGCGACTTTTCAAATTCAGAATCAGGTGCAATATCAGTGCCGTGAAATACGGCGTTTTGTGGCAGAGGTACGTTGCAAGACAGAAAAAAAAAACATAAATTACTGTGAAAGTATATATTTATGCATTAAAATAATCACACTTTGCAAAAAGAGAGAAAATAAATCAAAGCACAGTGATAGAGACAGAAAATGGCAGAGGAACTCATCAGGTCAGGCAGCGTCTTTAGGACAGAGTAAAGAACACTTTCACAAACCTTTCAGAATCAGAATCAATCAGATTCAGTGTCACTGGCATATGTCCAGAAGACATAGGAGCAGAATTAGGCCATTTGGCCCATCCAGTCTGCTCCACCATTCAGTCATGGCTTTTTTTCTATCTCCCTCTCAGCCCCAGTTCCCGGCCTTCTCCCCGTAGCCTCTGACGCCGTGTCCCATCAAGAACCTGTTAATCTCTGCCTTAAATACACCCAACGACCCGGCCTCCACAGCTGCCCGTGGCAACACATTCCACAAATTCACCAGCCTCTGGCTAAAGAAATTTCCCCACATCTCTGTTTTGAATGGGCGCCCCTCTATCCTGAGGCTGTGCCCTCTTGTCCTAGACTCTCCCCCCATGGGAATCATCCTTCCCACATCTACCCTGTCTCGGCCTTTCAACATTTGAAAGGTTTCAATGAGATCCCCCCTCACCCTTCTGAATCCCAGCGAGTACAGACCCAGAACCATCAAACGTTCCTCGTGTGATAACCCTTTCATTCCTGGAATCATCCTTGTGAACCTCCCCCGGACCCTCTCCAACGCCAGCGTACCTTTTCCGAGATGAGGGGCCCAAAACTGTTCACAATACTCAAGCTGAGGCCTCCCCGGCGCCTGATAAAAGCCTCAGGATCACCTCCTCGCTCTTGAATTCCGGACCTCTGGAAAGGAATGCGGTGTTTCGTAGGTCAAGGGTTAAGTGTGAAAGGTGAAGAAAGGTTGAAAGGGGAACACGAGGGGAAAAACCTCTTCACTGAATCGCGGTTGTACGCGAGCTCATCTTCAATGTTGAAGAGAAGTTTGGAAAGGTGTGCGGAAAGGAGGGGTGTTTAGGGCTGCGGTCCGGGTGTGGGGGGGGGGGGGTGGAGGAACAATTCAGCATGGCCGAGGAGGGCTGAAGGGCCTGTTTTCTGCGTATTCTATGACTCCAGGCCTGGCGTTTGAATGAGGATGCTCTCCTGCCGTTCCGGTGTTGTCCGGGAAGTACAGCCCAACTTCTCCACGGGCGGTCTGAGACCTGGCTGCGAAAGGAGGAGAGTTGGGTGGGCACGGGGGGGGGGGGGGGGGCATCCTGTAAAACCCCAGGAGGACAGAAATGCCAACAGGAGTCCCAAAGACCTCGTCCCCGGGGCAGGAGGCATCTTCGTCTGGAAGGAACGCCAAGTCGGGTGATGACAGCGGAAGCCACGGAGCTGACAGATCTTCAATCGGACCAGGACTGAAGGATCTGACGGGCTGCTGTCGGCCGGCCTGTGCCCCCCGTGGGAGTGTGGCGCTGCAGAAGAAGGATATGTCGCCACACGCAACCCCGAGATTCACTGACAAGTTCAAAGGACAATTATTACCAGAGAACGTATTAAGTATACAACCTTGAGACAGACATCCCACCCCGCAGAAACTCATTTCAGGGAGGTAGCGCCATCGGTTTGCGGGAGGCTCCCGGGAGAGGTGGGATGTCTGCAGCAGAGAAGCTCGGGCCAGCTAGTGTAAATAACGTTAGCTAAGATAATGAACGAATGACACCTGTTAAACTCACCTCAACATTTAACCCACCATGGGCAATAAAAAAGTCACTGTTGCAAACTGTGCAGCGAGCAGCACTGTAATTAAATTTGACCCCCCCCCCCATTAGGCAGGGGTACACTTTAGTGTAGTCTGGGGTGAAGTACGTTTCCTATTTTCTTTTTTTGGGACACTCTGCCATGGTGTGCCCTCTCCCTCTCCCTCTCTCTGTCTCTCTCTCTGTCTCTCTCCCCCCCCCCTCTCTCTCTCTCTCTCTCTCTCTCTCTCTCTCTCTCTCTCTCTCTCTCTCTCCCTCTCCCTCTGTCTCTGTCTCTCTCTCTGTCTGTCTGCCTCTCCCCCTCTGTCTCGCTCTGTCTGTCTGTCTCTCTCTCCCTCTCTCTCTCTTGCTCTCTCTCCCTCTCCCTCTCCCTCGCTCTCTCTCTCTCCCCCTCTCTCTCGCTCCTCTCTCTCTCTCTCCCTCTCTCTCTCTCTCTCTCTCTCTCTCTCTCTCTCTCTCTCTCTCTCTCTCTCTCTCGCTCCTCTCTCTCTCTCGCTCTCACTGTCTCTCTCTCCCCCTCTGTCTGTCTGTCTGTCTCTCTTTCAGTCTCTCTCACTTGCTCTCGCACTCTCTCGGTCGGTCCCTCTCTCTCTCTCTCACTCTCTCTCTCTCTCTCTCTCTCTCTCTCTCTCTCTCTCTGCCTCTCAGTCGTTCTCTCCCCCTCTCTCTCTCGCTCTCTCCTCTCTCTCACTCTCTCTCTCCCCCTCTGTCTGTCTGTCTGTCTGTCTGTCTGTCTGACTCTCTCTCTCTGTCTCTCTCTTTCCCTCAGTTGCTCTGAGAGAAAAGACAAGAAATTGTGCAAATACAGAAAGGAAAATATTATTACTAATAAGAAATAATCAAGTATTAAAGATGGAGAACATGAGACGTAGAGACCCTGAAAGTGAGGGCGCAGGTTGTGGAATCAGTTCAGAGTTGGGGTGAGAGAAGCTCTCCTCTCTGGCTCAGGATCCTGATGGATAAGGGGGTAACAACATCGACATGGAAAGGTGACATGGAAGAAACGGGAAGATGGGCTTTGCCCCAGTAGGGGTGTGTGATGGTTCAAGGAGGAGAAGCAATCCGTTAAAAGCCGCCAGAGGTACAATTATTTACTCAACACCGCTCGATATTCATTTCTTCCTGACGGTAGAGAAATTCAATACTGGGAACGTCAATAACCCGCGCACTAACCCTTCAACAGCTCTTCCTGTTTGTGGGGCTGCTGATTACGAGGCAGTGGATTTGAGCTCGGGCCTCACCGCACACATCAATAAGGATATTTGTCTGTCAATATCGCTTCAATTACCTGGTCGATGTGGAGTATATCCTGTGCTACCCCACAGGAGGAGTAGATTAGTTAAAGAGTGTGAATCCATCGATTACTGGTGTTCACAGAGATATGGGACCCACTGACAACACGGAACATTAGCAATTAGCAAGAGCATAACGAGGAGAACATCTGCAATATTGGCCCCCCTCCCCACCACTGAGCACATCCACATGGAGCAGGAGAGCAGCATCGGGGGCCCCCACCACCCAGGTTGTGTTCTCGTCTCATTGCTGCCATCAGGAAGGAGGGAAAGGAGCCTCAGGACCCTCACCATCAGGTTCAGGGACAGCTATTACCCCTCAACCAACAGGAAGGAGGTACAGGAGCCTCAGGACCCACACCACCAGGTTCAGGAACAGTTATTACCCCCTCAACCAACCGGAAGGAGGTATAAGAGCCTCAGGACACAAACCACCAGGTTCAGGAACAGTTATTACCCCCTCAACCATCAGGAAGGAGGTACAGGAGCCTCAGGTCCCACACCACCAGGTTCAGGAACAGTTATTACCCCTCAACCATCCGGAAGGAAGTACAGGAGCCTCAGGACCCACACCACCAGGTTCAGGAACAGCTATTACCCCTCAAAAATCAGGAAGGAGGTATAGGAGCCTCAGGACCCACACCACTAGGTTCAGGAATAGTTATTACCCCTTAACCATCAGGGAGGAGGTACAGGAGCCTCAGGACCCACACCAGCAGGTTCAGGAACAGTTATTACTCCTCAACCATCAGGAAGGAGGTACAGGAGCCTCAAGACCCATACCACCAGGTTCAGGAACAGGTATTACTCCTCAACCATCAGGAAGCAGGTACAGGAGCCTCAAGACCCACACCACCAGGTTCAGGAACAGTTATCACCCCTCAACCATCAGGAAGGAGGTACAGGAGCCTCAGGTCCCACACCACCAGGTTCAGGAACAGTCATTACCCCCTTAACCACCAGGAAGCAGGTACAGGAGCCTCAGGACCCACATCACCAGGTTCAGGAACAGGTATTACCCCTGGACCATCAGGCTCCTGAGCCAGAGTTCGCCCCAACACTGAACTGTTGCCACTGCCTATGGACCCACTGTCGAGGTCTCATGATCAGAATCAGGTTTAACATCACCAGCATATGTTGTGAAATATGTTAACTCTCTGGCAACAGTGCATTAATAAATATCAAAAAATAAAGAAGTAGTTCAATTATAATATATCTATATACTTATATATGTATACGTATGTATATGAAGTAGTTAAACTAAAAAGCAGGAAAATGTGTGAGGTAGTGTTCCTGTTCTAAAGTTCTCAGAGTCAATTTACAACAATCAATAAATTGATTGTGGTTTTTGCTGAAAATATTCCTCAAGATACCCATAGTGTCTGACCAACACGTTGTTGCGCTTGTCACACTGACAGCTAGGAGGGCCATCTCGTTGAAACGGACGGATACATCAGCTCCTACTTTGTCACGGGGGTTCTCTCGAGTGACGCTGTGTCTCAGCTTGGAGAAAATTAGAAATTGAACCTTTATTTGATTTTGAGAAGAGATGGGGCTCATTTGCTCGTTGTTATCATTTGAGTTAACCGATAGATTTCCTCCACGATCTAAATGTAACTTTTTTTTTGATGTAACTTTCTTTCTTGTTGGCGGTTTGATGTTTATATTTAGAAGCTTTCTGTATGACGCATGGCTCCGGGGTTGTACCCCCAGTGGGTTTATTTTTCCCCCCTCACTTTTCCTGCTTAGTCGGGTTTTTTTTATTCAAAAAAATTTTCAATCCTTAAGATAATTTCTTCTTTTTTGAGGCATTGTAAGTGTTGTTACTCCCATATACTTGTGCTATTTTCGAATAATAATAATAATAATAATAATATTTGAAAACAAATCGGACATTTATTATTATCTTTATTGTTTTTTTTCTTTCTCTTTGCACAACTTGCTGTCTTTTGCACATTGGTTGTTTGTCCATTCTTGGTTGGCTGCGGTCTTTCATTGATCCTGTTACCGATCCTGGATTTACTGAGAACGCCCACAAGCAAACGAATCTCAGGGTCGTTCGTGCTGAGATACATGTATTTTGATGATAAATTTACTTGGTGCTTCAACTACGAGGGGTGTGCAATGATGGGGGGGCGGGTGACGGATGCGCGGCGGTTAGCTAGTACAGGCCGGGGCTTCAGAAAAGTGGGGGTGCAACTCCGGCATTCCCTGTAAGTTTGTACTCTAGTGTGTGTGTGTGTGTGAGTCTGTCTGTGTGTGTGAGTGTGTGTGTGCGTGTGAGTGTGTGTGTGCGTGTGAGTGTGTGTGTGTGTGTGTGTGTGTGTGTGTGTGTGTGTGTGTGTGTGTGTGTGAGTGTGTGGCTGTGTCTGTGTGTGTGTGAGTGAGTGAGTGTGTGTGTGAGTGTGTGTGTGTGAGTGTGTGTGTGTGTGTGCATGTGAGTGTGTGTGTGAGTGTGTGTCTGTGTGTGTGAGTGTGTGTCTGTGTGTGAGTGTGTGTGTGCGTGTGTGTGTGAGAGTGTGTGTGTACGTGTGCGTGTGTGAGTGTGTGTGTGAGAGTGTGTGTGTGTGAGTGTGTGTGTGTGAGTGTGTGTGTGTGTGTGCATGTGTGTGTGTGTGCGAGTGTCTGTGTGTGTGAGTGTGTGTGTGTGAGTGTGTGTGTGTGTACGTGTGTGTGTGAGAGTGTGTGTGTACGTGTGCGTGTGAGTGTGTGTGTATGTGTGTGTGTCTGTGTGTGTGAGAGTGCGTGTGTGTATGTGTGTGTCTGTGTGTGTGTGCGTGTGTGGGTGTGTGTGTGTGTGTGAGTGTGTGTCTGTGTGTGTGTGTGTGTGTGTGGGTGTGTGTACGTGTGAGTGTGTGTGAGTGTGTGTGTGAGTGAGTGTGTGTGCGTGAGTGAGTGTGTGTGTGAGTGCGTGCGTGTGTGGGTGTGTGTGTGTGTGAGTGTGTGTCTGTGTGTGTGCGTGTGTGGGTGTGTGTACGTGTGAGTGTGTGTGAGTGTGTGTGTGAGTGAGTGTGTGTGCGTGAGTGAGTGTGCGTGTGAGTGTGTGTGAGTGCGTGCGTGTGTGGGTGTGTGTGTGTGTGTGCGTGAGTGAGTGTGTGTGTGAGTGTGTGTGAGTGCGTGTCTATGTGTGTGTGCGTGTGTGGGTGTGCGTGTATGTTTCCTCCTGGTACTCCGGTTTCCTCCCACAGTCCAAAGACGAACCGGGTGGTAGGTTAATTGGGCACTATAATTTGCCCCCGTGATTCGGCTAGGGTTCAATTGGTGGGATGCCAGGCGATGCGTCTCGTAGGGCAGGAGGTGCCTGTTCTGCACTGCATCACTGAAATAACAAATAAACAAGCCAGCAGGTAAATAAATAAACAGACAGACAAACACAAAAGTTCGGAAGGTCGGAATGAAGTTCACGTTCAAGTTTCAGCTGGACGAAAAACTGTTCCTCTGGAGTCAAGGTACAAAACAGAGAAACAACAGTCATACACAGCACACTCTGTTACAACAGCAGGTGCAGCCGCAAAATAATACTAGCTCACGACCACGAGACATAGGAGCAGAATTAGGCCATTCAGCCCATCGAGTCTGTCCTGCCATTCCATCCCTCGTCCCACTCAACCCCATACGCCCGCCTTCTCACCATATCCTTTGATGCCCCGACCGATCAGGAAATGACCAACTTCCGCCTTAAATACGCCCAAGGACTCGGCCTCCACCGCGGTCTGCGGCAGAGCATTCCACAGATTCATTGCTCTCTGGCTAAAAAAAAATCTGTTCTAAAAGGTTGTTTCCCCCCCCCCCACCCCCACTCTGTTTTCGAGGTTGTGCCCTCCAGATCCAGATACCCCCACCAGATGAAACATCCGCTCCACATCCACCCTATCTAGTCCTTTCAACATTGGGTAGGTTTCAATGAGACCCTCCCCCACCCCCCGCACATTCTTCTAAATTCCAGTGATGACGGGCCCAAAGCTGCCAAATCTGTTAACCCCTTCATTCCCACAATCATCCTCGTGAACCTCCAATGACAACACATCCTTTCTCAGATATGGGGCCCAAAACTGTTGACAATACTCCAAGTGCGGCCTGGCACGAGGACTCCCAAGTCCCTCTGCACCCCTGATGTTTGAACCTTCTCCCCAGTTAGATAGTTCGCGCTGTTGTTCCTTTTAGTAAAATGCTTTATCACACATTTCCCAACACCGTGTCCCATCTGCCACTTTTTTGCCCATTCTTCCCGTTTGTCTAAGTCCTGCTGCAATCGCATTGCCTCCTCAGCACTGCCTACCCCTCCACCTGTCTCCGTGTCATCCGCCACAGAGCCGTGAACTCCACTATCCAAATCGCTGACAAACCATGTGAAAGGTCGCGGACCCAGCACCGACCCCTGAGGAACACCACTAGTCACCGGCAGCCAATCAGAAAAGGCCCCTTTTATTCCCCACTGGCTGCCTCCTGCCTGTCAGCCATTCCTTTATCCAGGCCAGTACCTTTCCTGTAATGCCACAGAATCGTGTGCGGCACCTTATCAAATGCCTTCTGAAAATCTAAGTAAAATATATCCACTGCCTCTCCTTCATCCACCCTGCTTGTTACCTCGAAGAACTCTAACAGATTTGTCAGGCAAGATTTCCCCTGGACAGAAACCATGCTGACTTTGACTTATTTTATCATTAGACTCCAAATATCTTGAAACCTTATTCTTAATGATAGACTCCAACACTTCCCCAACCACCGAGGTCGGGCTGACTGGCCGACAATTCCCTTTCTTTCGCCTTCCTCCCTTCTCAAAAGAGCGGAGTGGCATTTGCAATCTCCCAGTCTTCTGCGACCATGCCAGACGGACAGACTCTATTGATCCCGAGGGGGAAATCGGGTTTCGTTACAGTCGCACCGACCAAGAATAGTGTAGAGATATAGCAATATAAAACCATAAATAATGATAGGTAAATCATGCCCAGTGGAAATGTCCAGGACCAGCCTATTGGCTCAGGGTGTCTGACACTCCGAGGGAGGAGTTGTAAAGTTTGATGGCCACAGGCAGGAATGACTTCCTATGACGCTCAGTGTTACATCTCGGTGGGATCAAGTGATTCTCGAAGGATCATGACCAATGCATCCGCTATCTCGTCAGCAACCTCACTCAGGACTCTCGGACGTAGTCCATCGGGTCCGGGTGACTCATCCACCTTAGGACCTTTGAGTTTGCCCGGCACTTTTCCCTTCGTAATAGCAATGGCACTCACTCCGGCTCCCTGACGCTCACGGACCTCTGGCACACCGCCAGCGTCCTCCCCAGTGAAGACTGACGCCAAGCACCCGTTGAGTTCACCTGCCATTTGTTTGCCCCTCAGTATAACCCGAGAGTCCCTGAGTGGCACGGCCTAAAGGTTGGAGCCACGTTTCTGCGAGAACAAGCACACGGCAGTTCCTCAGCTCAGACGAAGGCACCCCAGCTTGTCTTGCGTGGAGCGAGGTCTGGAGAGCTGCCCCTAACCCAGTACGCCACCGAGCCAACGAACCTGACTGATAATACTTAGTACTACCAGTGTCCGACAGGGTCTTGTGACCACAAGAAAACCGTGCTGAGACACACATTTGCGCCATTTGTTGGACTCCGAGGGGCCACCGTGATCAAGTGTGTCACCGACTTGTTAATTGAATTTCAGTTTAATTGATTTGGATTGAATTTCGGTTTATAGACAATAGACAATACTCCAGGTGTGGCCTCACCAGGGCCCTGTACAAATGCAAGAGGATTTCCTTGCTCTTGTACTCAATTCCCTTTGTAATAAAGGCCAACATTCCATTAGCCTTCTTCACTGCCTGCTGCACTTGCTCATTCACCTTCAGTGACTGATGAGCAAGGACTCTTAGATCTCTTTGTATTTCTCCCTTACCTAACTCTACACCGTTCAGATAATAATCTGCCTTCCTGTTCCTACTCCCAAAGTGTATAACCTCACACTTATTCACATTAAACGTCATCTGCCAAGTATCTGCCCACTCACCCAGCCTATCCAAGTCACCCTGAATTCTCCTAACATCCTCATCACATGTCACACTGCCACCCAGCTTAGTATCATCAGCAAACTTGCTGATGTTATTCTCAATGCCTTCATCTAAATCGTTGACATAAATCATAAACAGCTGTGGTCCCAATACCGAGCCCTGTGGCACCCCACTAGTCACCACCTGCCATTCCGAGAAACACCCATTCACCGTTACCCTTTGCTTTCTATCTGTCAACCAGTTTTCTATCCATGTCAATGTCTTCCCCCCGATGCCATGAGCTCTGATTTTACCCACCAATCTCCTGTGTGGGACCTTATCAAATGCCTTCTGAAAATCGAGGTACACTACATCCACTGGATCTCCCCCGTCTAACTTCCTGGTTACATCCTGGAAAAACTCCAACAGATTAGTCAAGCATGATTTGCCCTTTGTAAATCCATGCTGGCTCGGCCCAATCCTATCACTTTATTGTCATTTATCAATAAAGGTTTATTGTCATTTAGAAACCACAACCACAATGCAGTTTAAAAAAATGAGACGACGTTCCTCCAGAATGATATCACAAAAAAGCACACGACAAAACAGACTACACCAGAAAATCCACTTAACGTTTGGCAATCCCCAGGTCCAGAGTCGGGAGAGGCTGCTGCGTGTTAATATCGCGCTACCGTCTTAGCGCGTTCCCCGGAAAGGAGCTCCAATTCCACCAGACAGAACAAGACTACCCAGACACACCGAGTCAGGAGACCAACTCTACCACCCAACAAACCAAAAACTAAAGCTACAAGACCTACACAAAACCACATAGTTACAACAGTGCAAACAATAGCATAATTGATCAAAAACAATGGGCACAATAACAATAGTCCAAAGATGTTAAAGGACTATAAGTTCGAAAGAAACCACCACACAGTTTCCACACGTCCCCAGGGCCCCCGATAGACTCGCCATCCCACGCCGGCGGCAGAAGGGAATACCCCCGCTATGGACTTCCACGGCGCCGCCCGATTCAGCCTCGCAGACGCAGCGCACAGTGAAAGCGCCCCGATCGCAGCGGACTCCGTCGAGCCTCCGAGCCTCCGGCACAGCCTGTCTGAGAACCATCCTCTGCCGAGCGCATTAAGACGCTCCCACCAGCGGCCACTGGCAACGCGACCCCGAGGACTGGGGGGCCTGTTCTTCCTTAGCAGAGAGCCGGAGCTCACAGCAGCAGCAACGAAGAGGGTCTGCTGTTGTGAGGTCTGCAGGTGTTCCAGATTAGGATTGTGCACGGCACCCCACTTGCCACATAACAGCCATCTTGGACGATGATTATCCTCCTGACGGCTAAAACGAGAGGAGGACATGGTTAGGGGCATTAGTGGTGGATTCTTTCTTCTTGAGGCATCACCTTACTGAATATGTCCTGGGTGCTGGGGAGGCAAGCGCCCGCGATGGTTCTGACTGAGCTCTGCAGCTTTCTCCGATCCCCGTGCGGTCCACGACACCGGCGGCCTGACCTCTACTCGGTGACAAACACTGATCCCTGCGCGTTTGGCGAGAGCATCTCAGCTGGCGGCGAGGAGGCGCACGGGAGCGGGACGGGTCTGCGGCGGGATCTTGCACCCAGCGTCAGTAAGGCCAAGTGATTGATGAGGGAGCTTCAGGAAAGGGGCAGGCGGTCCTCATCGAGGGACCAGCGGTGGAAAGGGGTGAGCAGCGTCGAGGTCCGGGTTGTCAGCGTCTCCGAGGATCTATCCCGGGCCCAACGGACTGATGCAGTAACGAAGATGGGGCCAGTGCCCATTCCTCGACTGTTCATTCACTGTCGAAGCTTTCAACCAGGAAGTCGCCGATTCACAACCAAAGCGCAGAGGGCTGTGAAGTCATCCAGCGCTGCCGCAGACACAAACCTTCCTCCCCACCCACCCCCATCGAGGTGGTACCTCGGGAATGCAGCCACCACCTGTCCTAACCTCTGCTGCTGGCATGGACCAGCGAGCTCCTCGGGATTTTGACCGCCTGCATCGTTTCCTGAGAGCCGTTAAGCCCCGCTACTTTCCATTTAATCTTCTCAAGTTAACTGGCACGGGCTTTCTGCACTCTCTGATTATCTGAGCGGGACTCAGGTTCGGCGCCCCGAGCGGAGTCATTGCGTCGGAGCAAATTAGTTGGCCCGGCGGTGTGCCTCAGTCGCTTTCCCCGAGGTTCGGCCAGCATTCCTGTGTCTGATCTGTTGGGCACCCAGCCGCTGCATCTGCTCCCGGGCCGAGGGGTGAGCCTGCCGCCCACAGCTCTTGGGTTGAGCCAACGTCAGCGACCTCTGCGACAGAGAAAGCCGTTCTTCCACACCTTGGTCCAGTCCTCTGAGAGCATACCGCAACACCATCATTAAGAACCCTCACCACCCAGGACATGCCCTCTTCTCATTGCTATCACCAGGGGGGAGGTACAGGCGCCTGAGGGCACACACTCAATGATTCAAGAACAGCTTCTTCCCCTCTGCCATCAGGGAGGAGGTACAGGAGCCTGAAGACACACACTCAACGATTCAGGAACAGCTTCTTCCCCTCTGCCATCAGGGAGGGGGTACAGGAGCCTGAAGACACACACTCAATGATTCAGGAACAGCTTCTTCCCCTCTGCCATCAGAGAGGAGTTACAGGAGCCTGAAGACACACACTCAGCGATTCAGGAACAGCTTCTTCCCCTCTGCCATCAGGGAGGGGGTACAGGAGCCTGAAGACACACACTCAACGATTCAGGAACAGCTTCTTCCCCTCTGCCATCAGAGAGGAGGTACAGCAGCCTGAAGACACACACTCAACGATTCAGGAACAGCTTCTTCCCCTCTGCCATCAGGGAGGGGGTACAGGAGCCTGAAGGCCCACACTCAACGATTCAGGAACAGCTTCTTCCCCTCCGCCATCAGGGAGGGGGTACAGGAGCCTGAAGACACACACTCTGCGATTCAGGAACAGCTTCTTCCCCTCTGCCATCAGAGAGGAGGTACAGGAGCCTGAAGACACACACTCAGCGATTCAGGAACAGCTTCTTCCCCTCTTCCATCAGGGAGGAGGTACAGGAGCCTGAAGACACACACTCAACGATTCAGGAACAGCTTCTTCCCCTCTGCCATCAGGGAGGAGGTACAGGAGCCTGAAGACACACACTCTGCGATTCAGGAACAGCTTCTTCCCCTCTGCCATCAGGGAGGTGGTACAGGAGCCTGAAGACACACACTCAGCGATTCAGGAACAGCTTCTTCCCCTTTGCCATCAGGAAGGAGGTACAGGAGCCTGAGGGCACACACTCAACGATTCAGGAATAGCTTCTTCCCCTCTGCCATCAGATTTCTGAATGGACGGTGAACCCATGAACTACCTCAGTGTTCATTTTTTTTGTATGAAACCTCCTGGTTTCCTTGGCTGCATAAATCTCGGGAATACACACTTTGGTCCTGCCAAACCAGTGAGAATAAGCTGGTTCTCCCACCCCTTACTCAGAGCCAAGAGGTAATGTGGCAGCGATGTAGAACCCTGGTCAGACCCCACTTGGAGTACTGTGCTCATTTCTGGTCGCCTCACTACAGGAAGGACGTGGAAGCCATAGAAAGGGTGCAGAGGAGATTTACAAGGATGTTGCCTGGATTGGGGAGCATGCCTTATGAGAATAGGTTGAGTGAACTCGGCCTTTTCTCCTCGGAGCGACGGAGGATGAGAGGTGACCTGATAGAGGTGTACAAGATGATGAGAGGCATTGATCGTGTGGATAGTCAGAGGCTTTTCCCCAGGGCTGAAATGGCTGCCAAGAGAGGGCACAGGTTTAAGGTGCTGGGGAGTAGGTACAGGGGAGATGTCAGGGCTAAGTTTTTTACTCAGAGAGTGGTGAGTGTGTGGAATGGGCTGCCGGTGACGGTGGTGGAGGTGGATACGATAGGGTCTTTTAAGAGACTCCTGGACAGGTACATGGAGCTCGGAAAAATGGAGGGCTGTGGGTAACCCTCGGTAGTTCTAAAGTAAGGACGAAGGGCCTGTATTGTGCTGCAGGTTTTCGATGCTTCAATTAATGGGATCTATATTACAAAGCACCCAACAGTGCCAGGGACGCAGAGGAACAAACGTGCAGAGAGATTTACAGACTGTTACAAGAAGCACAAGGTTATTATGGTCGATGATTTTAACTTTCCGCGTATTGACCGTGACTCCCAAACTGTAAAAGGGTTAGATGGGATAGAGTTTGTAAAAAAAAAAGTGTTCGGGAAAATTTCCTTCATCAGTCCCAATGGGAGAAAGTGTACGACACTATTAGGGAATGAGGGAGAGTGTACAACACTGTTAGGGAATGAGAGAGAGTGTGTAGGACACTATTAGGGAATGAGAGAGAGTGTAGGACACTATTAGGGAATGAGGGAGAGTGTGTAGGACACTATTAGGGAATGAGGGAGAGAGTGTAGGACACTATTAGGGAATGAGAGAGAGTGTAGGACACTATTAGGGAATGAGAGAGAGAGTGTAGGACACTATTAGGGAATGAGGGAGAGAGTGTAGGACACTATTAGGGAATGAGAGAGAGTGTAGGACACTATTAGGGAATGAGAGAGAGAGTGTAGGACACTATTAGGGAATGAGGGAGAGAGTACGACACTATTAGGGAATGAGAGAGAGTGTAGGACACTATTAGGGAATGGGAGAGAGTGTAGGACACTATTAGGGAATGAGGGAGAGTGTACAACACTATTAGGGAATGAGAGAGAGTGTGTAGGACACTATTAGGGAATGAGAGAGAGAGTGTAGGACACTATTAGGGAATGGGAGAGAGTGTACAACACTATTAGGGAATGAGAGAGAGAGTGTAGGACACTATTAGGGAATGAGGGAGAGTGTACAACACTATTAGGGAATGAGGGAGAGTGTACGACACTATTAGGGAATGAGAGAGAGAATGTAGGACACTATTAGGGAATGAGGGAGAGAGTACGACACTATTAGGGAATGAGAGAGAGTGTAGGACACTATTAGGGAATGAGAGAGAGTGTACAACACTATTAGGGAATGAGAGAGAGTGTACAACACTATTAGGGAATGAGGGAGAGAGTACGACACTATTAGGGAATGAGAGAGAGTGTAGGACACTATTAGGGAATGGGAGAGAGTGTACAACACTATTAGGGAATGAGGGAGAGTGTACGACACTATTAGGGAATGAGAGAGAGAATGTAGGACACTATTAGGGAATGAGGGAGAGTGTACGACACTATTAGGGAATGAGAGAGAGAATGTAGGACACTATTAGGGAATGAGGGAGAGAGTACGACACTATTAGGGAATGAGGGAGAGAGTACGACACTATTAGGGAATGAGGGAGAGTGTACAACACTATTAGGGAATGAGGGAGAGAGTACGACACTATTAGGGAATGAGGGAGAGAGTACGACACTATTAGGGAATGAGGGAGAGTGTACAACACTATTAGGGAATGAGGGAGAGAGTACGACACTATTAGGGAATGAGGGAGAGAGTACGACACTATTAGGGAATGAGGGAGAGAGTACGACACTATTAGGGAATGAGAGAGAGTGTAGGACACTATTAGGGAATGAGGGAGAGTGTACAACACTATTAGGGAATGAGGGAGAGAGTACGACACTATTAGGGAATGAGGGAGAGAGTACGACACTATTAGGGAATGAGGGAGAGTGTACAACACTATTAGGGAATGAGGCAGAGCAGGTGACAGGGGGGTCACCTTGTGGGGGGTCACCTTGCGTCCAGTGAGCACAGTGACACAGGGTTCAAACTCATTACGGGAAAGCCGAGGGTCCCAGGCTGAGATCTTGCCGGCGTCGGACAGTATCTGACCAGGGCGTGTTTAGCGAGCGGGAGGCCTCGAAGAGCGAAACTTTGAGAGTGCAAAGCTCGCACATGAATGAAAGGAATGAAAGGCAAGGTTGATAGCTCCAGGGAACCTTGGGAGGGTGCCGAAAGGAAAGGAGGCGGAGAGCAGGTCGGGAGAAATCAGGTGCTGGAGTGCGAGAGACGGAAGGGAGCGCTCGCAAGAGAAATCAGGAAGGCTAACGGGAGACATGGCGTTGCTCTGGCAGACAAGGTGAAGGTGAATCCCAGGGGATTCTACAGGTATGTTAAGAGCAAAAGGGACGGAATTGGTCAGAATGTTAATCTGGGCCTGGAGCCAAAAGACATCGGGGAGATCTTAAGCGGCACTTTTTGCATCTGTGTTTACTCGGGGAAGCGGACAGTAAGTCTACAGACGTAAGGGAAAGCAACAGCGAGATCCAACAGGTTACAGAGGAGGCACTGTTTGCAACCTTGAGGCAAATTAGGGTGGATAAACCCCCAGGGCCTGACAGGGTGTTCCCTCGGACCCCGCGGGAGGCCAGTGCAGATATTGCAGGGGCCCTAGCAGAGATATTTAAATCTTCCCTAGCGACGGGGGTGGGACTGGAGGACTGGAGGATAGCTGATGTTGTTCAGGGGTTCAAGAAAGGCTCAAGAACCAAACCAGGAAATTATAGGCCTTAGATTTCCAAGCCTCCAACTGTTTAACTGTCAAAGTTTGTTGCAAAGAATCGATTTTTTTGATCTTTCTTCGGTGCGTCGTCCCGTAGTTCTATAATATCAGCTTGTCGCTGCTTAACTTCATGGTCAAGCGCAGCCGGAGGGTCCTGAAGTACCTTAAGATCCCCTTGAATATTTTCCTCGCAGTTCGACAGATCCGACACCGTCTCGTAAGTTAATGCAGGTTGCTTAGGTTCACCTCCTTTCTCTTCACCGTTCCCGTCGGCACCTTTCCCGTCTTTGGGATCAGCCCCTTTAGCTCCAGTGCTCATCATATTCCACTCCGTGCACGATTCTTCAAAAGCTCTCAACCAAAGTCCCAGAGAAAATTAAAAATAAAGGCCTTCTAGTGTAGCTAAAAATGGGGTTTTTTTGGGGTGGGGTATATTTTTAATTTTTTTTCCATTTTTTTCTCTGTTTTTTTGGATAAGTCAACTTTTTCCTTTTTGTTAACTTTACACTTGCATTTTGAACACCCATGGGAGGTTTCAATTCCTTTGCATTAACTGAATATGTAAGTTAGCAATGTAATTTTAACAACTATGTACCAACACTATGTATAATCCACCATTTTGATAACAATAAAAAGATTGAAAAAGAAGAAAAAAAGAAAGAAGGGAAATTCGAGGCCGGTGAGCCTGACATTGGTAGTGGGAAAGATATTTGAAGGTATTCTAAGGGTATGAGGATCTGGATAGACAGGAACTGATTAGGGATAGTCAACTTTGCTTGTGGTACTTTGTGTCCGGCCAGTCTTTCCAGGAAGCTGCCAGAAAAATGGACAAAGGTAAAAGCAATGGCTGCTGTCTGTATGGACTTTAAAGCAAGACTATAGGCGCAGGAGTAGGCCATTCAGCCTCTCGAGCCTGCACTGCCATCCAGTATGGTTATGGCTGATCATCCAACCCTGTACCTGCTTTCTCTCCATACCCCCCGATCCCTTTAGCCACAAGGGCCATATCTAACTTCCTCTTAAATACGGCCAATGAACCGGCCTCAACTGTTTCCTGTGGCAGAGAATTCCACAGATTCACCTCTCTCTGTGCGAAGAAGTTTTTCCTCATCTCGGTCCTAAAAGGCTTCCCCTTTATCCTTAAACTGTGACCCCTCATTCTGGACTCCCCCCAACATCAGGAACAATTTTCCTGCAGCTAGCCTGTCCAATCCCTTTAGAATTTTATACGTTTCGATAAGATCCCCCCTCAGTCTTCTAAATTCTAAGCCTAGTCGGTCCAGTCTTTCTTCATATGAAAGTCCTGCCATCCCAGGAATCAATCTGGTGAACCTTCTCTGTACTCCCTCTATGGCAAGAATGTCTTTCTTCAAATTAGGGGACCAAAACTGCACACAATACTCCAGGTGTGGTCTCACCAAGGCCTTGTACAACTGCAGTAGAACCTCCCTGCTCCTGTACTCAAATCCTTTTACTATGAATGCCAACATACCATTTGCCTTTTTCACTGCCTGCTGTACCTGCATGCCCACCTTCAATGACTGGTGTCCGATGACACCCAGGTCTCGTTGCATCTCCCCTTTTCCTAATCGGCCACCGTTCAGATGATAATCATTAATCACCGTAATAAGACATTTGACAAGGTCCCACATGGGAGCAGAAGGTTCGGTCACTCAGCATCCAAAACGAGGTAGCGAATTGGATCAGACATTGGCCTTGTGCGAGAAGCCAGAGGGCAGCAGTAGAGGGGTTGCCTCTCTGACTGGAGACCTGCGACTCACGGTGTGCTGCAGGGATCAGTGCTGGGGCCCATTGTCCCTTTGTCATCTGTGTCAACGATCTGGAATGATAACGCAGTTAACCGGATGAGCACTTTTGCGGATGACACCCAGACTTGGGGGGGCGGGGGGGTGTAGTGGACCGTGCGGAAGGTCATCGTGACTTGCAGTGGGATCCGGACCAGACGGAAAAACGGCAGATGGGATTCAACTACACTTTGGGAGGACTGACCAGGGTCAACTGAAGAACGCGGTAGAACAAAGGGATCTGGGAATACAGATCCATAATTCCTCGAAAGTGGTGGCACAGGTCGTAAAGAAAGCTTTCTAGAACATTGGCTTCATTGATCGAAGTACTGAGTACAGGAGACGGGATGTTGTGTTGAATTTGTACGAGACGTTGGTGAGGCCTAATTGGTTGTATTGGGTGCAGTTTTGGTCACCGACCTTCTGGTATTAGGTATTAATATTGAAGTTTAGGTATCAATATTAAAGTAGTAAAATGAATTCAACAGTGGCTGGATGGGAGATGCCACCAGAGAGTAGTGGTGGATAACTGTTTCTCAGGTTGGAGGCCGGTGACTAGTGGTGTGCCTCAGGAATCTGTACCGGGTCCAATGTTATTTGTCATTTACATTAATGATCTGGATGATGGGGTGGTAAATTGGATCAGTAAATATGCAGATGATACTAAGGTAGGTGGCGTTGTGGATAATGAAATAAGTTTTTCAAAGCTTGCAGAGAAAAATGGGTAAGTGATTTGAATATTAAAATTGAAGAAACAAATTGGTCAAGACTATGTCTTGATAGTATGACAAATACAATAAATGTTCGGTTAAGATTAGTGCAATGTAATTTTCTACATCGATTATATATTACACCACAAAAATAAATAAATTAAATCCAAATTTATCTGATCAGTGTTTCCGATGTAACCAAGAAACTGGTACTTTTTTACATTCTACATGGTCTTGTTCTAAAATTCAGCCTTTTTGGACACATTTAAGACTTTTACTGGAACAAATTACAGGAACACAACTTCCTCATAATCCAATATTACTCTTACTAGGTGATATTGAAGGGATAAAACCGAAACTCAAACTAAATAAATATCAGAAAGAATTCATAAAAATTGCACTGGCAGTAGCCAAAAAGGCTATTGCAGTTACTTGGAAATCGGATACATATTTAAGTATAGATTGTTGGAAGAAAGAAATTTATGGCTGTATTCCATTAGAAAAAATTACTTATAATTTAAGAGATAAATATGAAACATTTCTGAAAATTTGGTGCCCTTATTTACAAAAGACAGGACTAAACATACAGGTGCTCTGAACATGAAACAATTGGTTACTTGGGGAAAGAAATAAATATATATACTAAAGTTATTATGGACTCCATGGAGCATGTGGAGACCTTCCAACAACCAGGCACTCTTTCTTTTCTTTTCTTTTCTTTTCTTTTCTTTTCTTTTCTTTTCTTTTCTTTTCTTTTCTTTTCTTTTCTTTTCTTTTCTTTTCTTTTCTTTTCTTTTCTTTTCTTTTCTTTTCTTTTCTTTTCTTTTCTTTTCTTTTCTTTTCTTTTCTTTTCTTTCTTTCTTTCTTTCTTTCTTTCTTTCTTTCTTTCTTTCTTTCTTTCTTTCTTTCTTTCTTTCTTTCTTTCTTTCTTTCTTTCTTTCTTTCTCTTTTTTTTCTATGGGGAAGTTAGGGGGGAGGGGGAAAGGGTTATATACATCTTTTACCATACTTTACTCTGTCATCACTTAAAAACGCAATAAAAAAAGTTTTCAGGAAAAAAAAGCTTGCAGAGAGATTTAGGCCAGTTAGAAGAGTGGGCTGAAAGATGGCAGATGGAGTTTAAAGCTGATAAGTGTGAGGTGCTACATTTTGTTAGGAATAATCAAAATACATGGTAAATGGTAGGGCACTGAGGAATGCAGTAGAACAAAGTGATCTAGGAATAATGGTGTATAGTTCCCTGAAGGTGGAATCTCATGTGGATAGAGTGGTGAAGAAAGCTTTTGGTATGCTGGCCTTTATTAATCAGAACATTGAGTATAGGAGTTGGGATGTAAGGTTGAAATTGTACAAGGCATTGGTGAGGCCGAACTTGGAGTATTGTGTACAGTTCTGGTCACCGAATTATAGGGAAGATGTTAACAAAATAGAGAAAGCGCAAAGGAGATTTATTAGAATGTTACCTGGGTTTGAGCACCTAAGTTACAGGGAAAGGTTGAACAAGTTAGGTCTTTATTCTTTGGAGCGTAGAAGGTTGAGGGGGGACTTGATAGAGGTATTTAAAATTATGAGGGGGATAGATAGAGTTGACGTGGATAGGCTTTTTCCATTGAGAGCAGGGGAGATTCAAACAAGAGGACATGAGTTGAGAGTTAGGGGGCAAAAGTTTAGGGGTAACACGAGGGGGAACCTCTTTACTCAGAGAGTGGTAGCTGTGTGGAACGAGCTTCCAGTAGAAGTGGTAGAGGCAGGTTCGGTATTGTCATTTAAAGTAAAATTGGATAGGTATATGGACGGGAAAGGAATGGAGGGTTATGGGCTGAGTGCAGGTCGGTGGGACTAGGTGAGAGTGAGCGTTCAGCGTGGACTAGAAGGGCCAAGATGGCCTGTTTCCATGCTAGAATTGTTATAGGGTTATATGGAAAGATGTAAATAATATTGAAAGAGTACAGAGAAAATTTACAAGGATGTTAATGGACTGGAGGACCTGAGTTATAAGACTGAATAGGTTAGAACTTTATTCCCGAGGATGTAGAAGATTGAGGGGGGGGTATATAAAATTATGAAGGGTCTAGTTAGGGCAGATGCAAGCAGTGAGGTTGGGTGAGACAACCAGAGATCATGGGTTAAGAGCGAAAGTTGAAAAGTTTAAGAGGAACACAAGGGGAAACTCCTTCACTGGGAGGGGTGGCGAGTGTGGAACGAGCCGCCAGCGCAAATGGCGGATGTGGGGGTCGACTTCCACGTTTAAGGGAAATTTGGATTGGTACACGGATACGGTGTAGGTCATTGGGGGATTAATGGCTCAGCACAGAGTAGGTGGGCCGAAAGGCCTGTTTCTGTGCTGTCGTTCTATGGCTACGTCTTGTCCGGAGGACGTCGCTCCATTTGGCTACACACTGCAACTTCACTCACCCCAACACAGAACCGTTCACACGAGCTGTAGTCTCATCTTCAAGGACTCTTCACCCAACTGCTTGTTATTTTCTTTTATTTGTGTACCGAATTGAATTGACTTTATTTTTTTACGTCTTTCACACACTTGGAGTAAAAATCTTTACGTCTCCATCCAAATGTGCAATCATAGTAATTTGTAATAAATAGAACAGTCAGTGTAATATGGAGTACACTCAAGTCAGCGTGAGTTCATCAGTCTGACGGCCTGGTGGAAGAAGCCGTCCCGGAGCCTGTCAGTCCTGGCTTTTATGCTGCGGTACCGTTTCCCGGACGGTAGCAGCTGGAACAGTTTGTGGTTGGGGTGACTCGGGTCCCCAATGACCCTTTGGGCCCTTTTCTCTGTAAATGTCCTGAATAGTGGGAAGTTCACAACTACAGATGGGGCTGGGCTGTCCGCAGCACTCCCTGCAGAGTCCTGCGATTGAGCGAGGTACAGTCCCCGTACCGGGCAGTGATGCAGCCGGTCAGGATGCTCTCAATTGTGCCCCTGTAGAAAGTTTTTAGGATTTGGGGGCCCGCACCAAACTTCCTCAACTGTCTGAGGTGAAAGAGGCGCTGTTGTGCCTTTTCCACCACACAGCCGGTGTGTACAGACCACGTGAGATCCTCGGTGATGTGGGTGCTTAAAGCTGTTCACCCTCTCAGCCACAGGTCCATTGATGTCAATAGGGGTGAGCCTGTCTCCACTCCTCCTGTAATCCACAACCAGCTCCTTTGTTTTTGCGCCGTTGAGGAAGAGGTCACCACTGTATCAGAGATAACTTCTTTCCTGTCGGCTGCCTTGTTATCGTTCGAGGATGGGCCAGTCAGTGCAGTCGGCAAACTTAATTAGGAGCTGTGGGTGGCGACACAGTCGTGGGTATACCGAATAAAGGAGGGGACTGCACGTAGCCCTGAGGGGCTCCTGTATTTGCAAAATACAAAAAAAACCGTTCCTGAATCATTGAGTGTGTGCCTTCAGGCTTAGGAACATAGAAAACACACAGCACAATACAGGCCCTTCGGCCCACAAAGCTGTGCCGAACATGTCCCGACCTAGGCTTTACCCATAGCCCTCTATTTTTCTGAGTTCCATGTACCCGTCCAGGAGTCTCTTAAAAGACCCTATCGTATCCGCCTCCACCACCGTCACTGGCAGCTCAGTCCACGCACTCACCACTCTCTGTGTAAAAAACTTACCCCTGGCATCTCCTCTGTACCTACCCCCCAGCACCTTAAACCTGTGTCCTCTTGTGGCAGCCATTTCAGCCCTGGGGAAAAGCCTCTGACTATCCACACGATTAATGCCTCTCATCATCTTGTACACCTCTATCAGGTCACCTCTCATCCTCCATCGCTCCAAGGAGAAAAGGCCGACTTCACTCAACCTATTCTCATAAGGCATGCTCCCCAATCCAGGCAACGTCCTTGTAAATCTCCTCTGCACCCTTTCTATGGTTTCCCACGTCCTATGCCTTCTGTCCCTCCCTCACAAAGGTAGCAATGAGAAGTGGGCATGTCATTTGCATCTGTCCATATCTTATGTGTGATCAAGGAATGAATTCTATTGTATTTCTGTGGAGTCCCCCTAGAAAATGAATCTCAAGGTTGTTTATGTTGGCATGTGTAGTTTGGAAGTAAATTTATTTTGAACGCTGAAATGTCCATAGACACCAGACAGATACTTCTATCCATAAAGTTTCTATTTTTCCCTTTCAGGGTTCTTTTGAAGACCCTGACCTGGAGTTACAGGCTGACTCCTTTGCGGGAATGGGACTCGCTCTCGGGGTCTCACCACCGGCCGCTATTCGATTTGCCGAGGACGCGGGCTTGAAGACGAGCTCGCCTTTGGAGTTCCGGGATCCCAGGTCGCTGCCTCCGCAGGGGGGAGCCGGCGTGTGCCGTGGGGTCACACGGAAGACCGAACGCAGCGAGCAGGCCCAGAGACCCGAGTTCTTGGGGCACAGAGCTCGGGGGAGAAAAAAAATGGACTTTTTAACATGGTAAACCAGCGCGTTGTTACGTCTCCCCTCTCGCTGTGAAACGGGGACACCTCTTTCTCCCTTATTAGGGAGAGAGAGAGCCTGTGACGTGTCAAATTACTGGGTGAGCGAGCAGTCTTTGGGGGACTGCTTGAATGCTTGGTGGGCGGGCACCAATGGCTTTTTTTTGCTGATGGGGAGGGGGGATCATTGCTTTGCTGCTGTTTACAGACGGGAGGGAGGGAGCTTTGGGGTTCTGATATTTAACTTGTCATTCATTCCTTGGGGGCACGCCTCCATTTTTGTGGATGCTTGGGAAGAATTTCAGGATGTCTATTCTATACATTTCTGACAATTATTGGATACGCTTAGAGGCAGGAAGCATGTTCCCGATGTTGGGGGGGGGGGGGGGGAGAGAGTCCAGAACCAGAGGCCACAGTTTAAGAATAAGGGGTAGGGGCTATTTAGAACGGAGTTGAGGAAAAACTTTTTCACCCAGGTGGATCTGTGGAATGCTCTGCCCCAGAAGGCAGTGGAGGCCAAGTCTCTGGATGCTTTCAAGAGAGAGTTACATAGAGCTCTTATAGATAGCGGGGTCAAGGGATGTGGGGAGAGGGCAGGAACGGGGTACTGATTGTGTATGATCAGCCATGATCACAGTGAATGGCAGCGCTGGCTAGAAGGGCCGAATGGCCTGCTCCTGCACCTACTGTCTGTCGTCTAATTAAATGTACCTGTTGAAACTTCTTTGAACCCAGGACGTACCCAGTACCCAGCCAGATCATCAAGGACACAGCACAAGGAGACTCCCAACGTCAGAAACAGTTATTCAACTGTGTGTGTTTGTTTGTTTTTTAATTAAACACTCTACAAAAAGTTCTAAAAGTGAGCTCAAATGCTACAAAACACGTCTGGAGTCAACTGGGACGGAAGCGGTTGGGTCAAATGAGCTGGCTGCAGCAGATGGAGAGGCGAGACGTCCATTCCTGCAGTCTCGCTGGCTGGGTACCGTCCATGAGACAAGGGGGGGTCTATCATTATCTTACAGGCTGTGTGTCCGCAGGGCTCGAGTCCATTAGAAACCATGGACCTTGAGTTGCTCTTCCTTGACGATGCCAACCTGCAAGCAAATCAGAATGACCACGTTAGTAACGGCGTGCTGCCCTTAAGGCGCTTGTTCAGCTTTGTTACATTTTCGCTTTAAATAATCCGGTTGTAATTATTTTACAGTTAAAGCTAAGGTTGCAGTTGCCGTAGGTAAACCCGTTGTCGGTGATGTTACGCGGCAGGCGATGACGTCACGCCCGGCTTCGCCGCGTCTTGTGGGTAAATACCGGTTTGGAGAAACGGGAAGGCGGTGGGGGGGGGGGGGGGGCTTGTGTGTGCAGGATCAGCGCGAGGAAAGTTCTATTTCTACCCACTAAGAAACATCATAGAAGCAACGCCATAAGTTCATAAGACAGTCGATATGTTGAAGTAAAGATGTTGACGCTGATTCTGTTAAACGTAATGACGGTTGATAAAGTTTATTCTCTTGTGCTATGGCAAGTGTTGGTGGATAGTTTGTGTTCAAGTGTATTTAAAGTTGTTGATGGCGTAGGCAGATTCTGACTGTACATTGTACTTTAATGTAATATAGTTTGTCGTAGCTTTGCTTTTACAAGTATTTATGACGTAAATCTGATGCCAAGAAGGAAACAAATAGCGCATGTACTTTGTATTGTTTTATCAACAGTTTTCACCATATGTTAATGTGGAAGAGTGAACAGTAAACGGTTAATCTTACTGCAATCCTTGCCTTCATTGACCACGGTTTAGCTCGGTGTTTAGTTCTGAGTTTCTACACCTGCACGAGAACACTTCAAACGGTGACAGCTGGTCGAGGTTCAAGGCTGTCGTGGCCGGCGGGGGGGACAAGCTCCCACTAGCTATCAGATGTTCCCAGTGACGTGCGTCTTAAACAGCCTCTGACAACCAAGTCCAGCTCCTGGTCTTCACGTGTGGCTCAGCTACTGAGCCCGAGGGAACTGTTTCTACCGGCTGGGGGAGGGGGCGAAGGCACCTCGAAACCAGTCACTTTCAACAGATGGGGCTCATCTAGGAGGACAAGCTCTGACCTCTGACCTCCACCGACTTGCGTCTGCACCCACTCATGGGGAAGGCTTCGGGACTGAACCCCGAGGGGAGAAAAATCCGGGGGCTGGGCAGCCCAAGGCTGACTGGTGACCCCTGCGAAGCTGCTGCTTCCCCAAACTGTTTCGGTCCCGGGCGTCCCTTCGGATCCGTCAGACGGGGGCTCGTCGGCCCGCGGGGGACGGCTCACCTCGGAGAAGGACAGCTCTGATCTCAAGCCTCTGCTGTCAACACAGGTTCCAAGGACCTCAGGTTGTGATGGTGGCGGGGGGGGGGGGGGGGGGGAGGTGTGCAGAGAATGGGTCTTAAGACAATAGGGACAATTTGAAGGACTGGCAGGGAACTGCGCCGAGTTAGTGTTGGCGGCCTATGCGTTGTAGGGGCAATGGGGCTCAAGGAGAATAAGACAGGATACTTGGTAGTGTGGAGGAGCAGAGGGATCTGGGGGTACATGTCCACACATCCCTGAAAGTTGCCTCACAGGTAGATAGGTAGTTAAGAAAGCTGATGGGGTGTTAGCTTTCATAAGTTGAGGGATAGAGTTTAAGAGTCGCGGGGGTAATGATGCAGCTCTATAAAACTCTGGTTAGGCCACACTTGGAGCACTGTGTCCAGTTCTGGTCGCCTCACTACAGGAAGGATGTGGAAGCATTGGAAAGGGTACAGAGGAGATTTACCAGATGCTGCCTGGTTTAGAGAGTATGAATTATGATCAGAGATTAAGGGAGCTAGGGCTTTACTCTTTGGAGAGAAGGAGGATGAGAGGAGACATGATAGAGGTATACAAGATATTAAGAGGAATAGACAGAGTGGACAGCCAGCGCCTCTTCCCCAGGGCACCACTGCTCAGTACAGGAGGACTTGGCTTTAAGGTAAGGGGTGGGAAGTTCAAGGGGATATTAGAGGAAGGTTTTTCACTCAGAGAGTGGTTGGTGCGTGGAATGCACTGCCTGAGTCAGTGGTGGAGGCAGATACACTAGTGAAGTTTAAGAGACTACTAGACAGGTATTTGGAGGGATTTAAGGTGGGTGGTTATATGGGAGGCATGGTTTGAGGGTCAGCACAACACTGTGGGCCGAAGGGCCTGTACTGTGCTGTACTGTTCGATGTTCTAATACGAGAAGATTTAAATTTTAGTACGGAATGAGTGAGTAGAAGGTCAAATCAAAACCAAATTCTAAAAAGTAGCTGCAAATTCAGACTGTGCCATCAACTGTGTGGGCTACTGATTAGTCTTCTGCACTCTGGCTGAATGTCCTAGTTGATGATGGTTCATTTGATCTGTTACGGTTATTATTCTATAGAACTACTGAGTACGCCTACTGTCATAGGAAAGCAGCATCCATCATCAGGGACCCCCACCACCAGGACACGCTCTCCTCTCACTGCTGCCATCAGGAGGAGGTACAGAAGCCTCAGGTCCCACACCATCAAGTTCAGGAACAGTGATTACCCCTCAACCATCAGGAAGGAGGTACAGGAGCCTCAGGACCCCACACCACCAGGTTCAGGAACAGTGATTACCCCTCAACCATCAGGAAGGAGGTACAGGAGCCTCAGGTCCCACACCACCAGGTTCAGGAACAGTTACTGCCCCTCGACCATCAGGAAGGAGGCACAGGTGCCCCAGGACCCACACCACCAGGTTCAGGAACAGTGATTACCCCTCAACCATCAGGAAGGAGGTACAGGAGCCTCAGGTCCCACACCACCAGGTTCAGGAACAGTTACTGCCCCTCAACCATCAGGAAGGAGGTACAGGAGCCTCAGGTCCCACACCACCAGGTTCAGGAACAGTTACTGCCCCTCAACCATCAGGAAGGAGGTACAGGAGCCTCAGGTCCCACACCACCAGGTTCAGGAACAGTTACTGCCCCCTCGACCATCAGGAAGGAGGTACAGGTGCCCCAGGACCCCACACCAGCAGGCTCAGGAACAGTTACTGCCCCTCGACCATCAGGAAGGAGGTACAGGTGCCCCAGGACCCACACCACCAGGTGCAGAAACAGTTTCTGCCCCACAAGCACCAGGCTCTTAAACAAGAGGATAACTGCACTCATCCATGGAGATGCTCGCACAGCAACGATCTCACTTTAAGGACTCTTTATCTCATGCTCTCATTATTTATTGCTCTGTATTTATATTTGCATTTTGCACAGTTTGTTATCTTTTGCACTCAGTCGATCGTTCATCGATCCGAGCATTCTGCAGATTTGCCAAGCGTGCCCGCAGGAAAATGAATCTCAGGGTCGTTACGTGATGGCGACAGGGTGTTTAGTTTGACTCCTTTACAGCTTGGGGGTGGTGGGGGGGGGGGGGGGTCAGAGCTCAGTCCTCCATAAGGAGTCTCTGTACGTCCTCCCCGTGGAATGACTGGGCTTCCCTCCGGGTGCTCTGGTTTCTATCCACACTCCGAAGACGTCAACTGACGACTGGAAATTGCCCCGTGATTAGGCTAGGGTTAAATCGGGGATTGCTGGGACTTGCTGGGCGGGGTTGCGGCTCGGGGGGGGGGGGGGGTTGGGGGTCGGAAGAGTTATCTCTGAAGCTCACAGGCGCGGTCAGAGTCGACCGTCGACGTCGTCTCCCAGCTGTCGAGATGCGCAAGGTAGTGGAACCCCCCCCCCCACCCCCACCAATCCAAAAGCCTTCCCCGCCAGCCCCAAGTCAGCGGGAGGTTTGAGATCAGAGCTTTCCTCCTCCCAGATGAGCTGCCGACCGCGGCTGAAGAGCCCCCTCTACCCGGAGCGACTGGCTTTAAGGGGGCCAGTGACCCACCTTTGCCCCTTCTCCTGTCAGTAGAAACTGTTCTGCCAGGCAGGCTGAGTAGCGAAACCACAGGTGAAGGTGTATGAGACAATGAGAGGCATCGATCGTGTGGATAGTCAGAGGCTTTTCCCCAGGGCTGAAATGGTTAGCACGAGAGGACACAGGTTTAAGGTGCCGGGGAGTAGGTACAGAGGAGATGTCAGGGGTAAGTTTTTTCCACAGAGTGGTGAGTGCATGGAATGGACTGCCGGTGACGGTGGTGGAGGTGGATACAATAGGGTCTTTTAAGAGACTCCTGGATAGGTACCTGCAGCTTAGAAAAATAGAGGGCCATGGGTAACCCGAGGTAAGTTCTTTTTTTTAAATTAATTTTTTATGCATTTCTACAGTACGACAAAAAAAATCAACAAAATGAATACAGCGCAAAACAAATGTGTCTACATATATAGTTCATAACAATAAGGGAAAAGCACCCAAAATAAAACCATATAAAGTTAGTAACCTCCCCGCCCTCCCACTACAAAACTGCAGGCCAACCATACTCAACAATACTCAAGAGAAAAATTAATTGGAGCGTTCGGCCCCACAGAGCTGTAAATATATACAAAAATCTCTAATGCCTACTACCAAAACTATAATGTAAGTCCCATGAAAAAAACCGTAAAGCTTAAATTTAAAAAAAAAAGCTGAAAGGAAGGGATTATGGTACAGAGAAAAGAATAAAACTTAATCGAAAGAGGAGTCATGAAAAGTATTCGGAGTCATGAAAAGTATTCGAGAAAAGGTCCCCCAAGCCTTATGAAGCTTTACGTCCGAATTGAGAAGTGAATAACGAATCTTTTCAAGGTCTAAACAGGACATCGTATCACTGCGCCATTGAGCACGAGTGGGTGGGGCAGCAGCTCTCCACCTGAGAAGAACTAAGCCTCCAGCCAAAAGAGAGGCAAAAGACAGTGTTCAACATTCAGTCGGATTCAAATGCATGTCTGCCTCACCCAAGGTACCAGAAAAGGCAATCAGGGGGTTAGGTTCCAAGCAGCAATTAAGATTATGGGATAAAGATTAAAAAAACTTCTCTCCAGAATTTCTCTAGACGAGGACAAGCCCAGTACACATGAACCCTAGAGACATGCTCAGCACAGCTTTGTGGGCCGAAGGGACTGTATTGTGCTGTCGGTTTTCAGTGTTTCCGTGAGCTGGACTTGGTTCGCGATTCGCGATCGCGATCCGATTCGGGGAACGTTTAACAGGTAGTGGGAGCCGGTCCACTTAAGCTGCAACAACCTCGAGGAACCACCTCGGAGCTGAACAAAAACAAAGCGAGTCACCTCCACCAGGAATCCGCAGATGTTCTTGCGCTGGTCGCCTTGAACTTGGATCACCTGACCGTACTCCGGGTGCTCGATCACAGTGCCGTTGCAGGCAAATTGCTGGCGGGGGAAGAGAGAGAGAGAGAAGCCCGCGTTAAAATTGTACAAGGCATTGGTAAGGCCAAATTTGGAATATTGTGTGCAGTTCTGGTCACCGAATTATAGGAAAGATATCAATAAATTAGAGAGAGTGCAGAGACGATTTACAAGGCTGTTACCTGGGTTTCAGCACTTAAGTTACAGAGAAAGGTTGAACAAGTTAGGTCTCTATTCATTGGAGCGTAGAAGGTTGAGGGGGGATTTGATCGAGGTATTTAAAATTTTGAGAGGGATAGATAGAGTTGACGTGAATAGGCTGTTTCCATTGAGAGTAGGGGAGATTCAAACGAGAGGACATGATTTGAGAGTTAGGGGGCAGAAGTTTAAGGGAAACACGAGGGGGTATTTCTTTACTCAGAGAGCGATAGCTGTGTGGAATGAGCTTCCTGTAGAAGTAGTAGAGGCCAGTTCAGTTGTGTCATTTAAGGTAAAATTGGATAGGTATATGGACAGGAAAGGAGTGGAGGGTTATGGGCTGAGTGTGGGTAGGTGGGACTAGGTGAGATTAAGAGTTCGGCACGGGCTAGAAGGGCCGAGACGGCCTCTTTCCGTGCTGTGATTGTTATAGGGTTATATGGGTCGGTGGGACTAGGTGAGATTAAGAGTTCGGCACGGACTAGGAGGGCCGAGATGGCCTGTTTCCGTGCTGTGATTGTTATAAGGTTATATGGCTAGCGAATCGCAACGTCAACGTCCCCCCGCTCTCCCCACCCCCCACCCCTGACCCGCTTCACTCCACATGGCCTCTGTGCTGGGGAGGGGTGAAAAGCAAGATTTCCCAGTGCTCAGTCATTGAGACATCCATCTGTTTTACTGCAATTTTTGGAATTACCAATGATTGATTCTAGTTATTTACCATCCTCAGCCTGCCGTGTGACAGCATTTGTTACGCTGAGGGCCAGAAGATCCATTTTATTTAAATGGAAAGATTCTGATCCCCCCCCCCCACCCCCTACACTTTGACGGTTTTCTCAAACTATAGCTCGCTTAAACCTCGGAAAAAAAATTAGCAGTGGCACGGTTAATTCCTCGATTAAGTTTCAGGAAACTTGGGAGCCTTTTATTCAATATGTCCACACATATGACTTAAGTTGATTTTTTTTTTAATCCTTTTCCCTAATACTTAACCATTTATGGGAGGAGGAACGAAATCAAGGGCAGAATAATTATAATGAACAAATTATGGCAGCCCAGTTTTTTCCTCTGCTGTCAAGGTGAAGCCACGCTCAGGTTGAAGGAACAACACCTTATATACTGGCTGGGTAGCCTCCAACCTGATGGCATGAACATTGACTTCTCTAACTTCCATTCATGCCCCTCCTCCCCTTCTTACCCCATCCCTGACATATTTAGCTCTGTTTTTTTTTCCTCTCTCTCTCTGCCCATCACTCTGCCTGTTCTCTTATCTCCCTCTGATGCTCCCCTCCCACCTTCTTTCTCCTGAGGCCTCCCGTCCCATGATCCTTTCCCTTCTCCAGCTCTGTATCCCTTTCGCCAATCACCTTTCCAGCTCATAGCTTCACCCCACCCCCTCCGGTCTTCTCCCATCATTTCTGATTCCCCCTCCCCCTCCTACTTTCAAATCTCTTACTATCTCTTCTTTCAATTAGTCCTGTCGAAGGGTCTGTCAGAGTCACCTTGTGTACAGACACTCCTGTGCCCAGCGTCACTTTATGGACACACAATCAATCTGTGTGTGCAAGCTATCCCAGGTGCTTATTTATTGTGTTTTCATTATTATCGTTTTCTTTATCTTTTGCTTTTTTTAATCTGCATCAGATCAGGAGTAATAATTACTTTCTTCTCATAGAACATAGAGTAGTACAGCATAGTACAGGCCCTTCGGCCCACAATGTTGTGCCGACCCTCAAACCCTGCCTCCCATATCGCCCCTTTCACCTTAAATTCCTCCATATACCTGTCTAGTAATCTCTTAAACTTCACTAGTGTATCTGCCTCCACCACTGACTCAGGCAGTGCATTCCACGCACCAACCACACTCTGTGAAAAACCTTCCTCTAATATCCCCCTTGAACTTCCCCCCCACCTCACCTTAAAGCCATGTCCTCTTGTACTGAGCAGTGGTGCCCCAGGGAAGAGGCGCTGGCTGTCCACTCTGTCTATTCCTCTTAATATCTTGTACACATCTATCATGTCTCCTCTCATCCTCCTTCTCTCCAAAGAGTAAAGCCCCAGCTCCCTTAATCTCTGATCATAACCCACACTCTCTAAACCAGGCAGCATCCTGGTAAATCTCCTCTACACCCTTTCCAATGCTTCCACGTCCTTCCTATATTCCTTTACACTTGCATGCTGGAAATGGCACTGAACCATCTTCGATCTGGAATTATTGACGGGGTGAATCCAACTGGCTGGCACGCTGACCCTGCGGGTGTCTCGTTCAACAGATCCCCAGATTTTTTTTAATGCCATTAAGCGAGGGGTTGGTGGAACCCCCCCCCCCCCCCCCCGGTTTAGGCGAGACAGTAACTGCCCTCCCTTTGCGATCGAGACTCTCACCTTTTTGAAGTGCCTGAGGAGTTTCCTTTTGTCATACTCGTCCGCGATGCCCTGGACCGTGGTGAGGGTCTTGCGACCGTTCCTCTGCTGAATCCTTATGTGTATGTGGCCCTCAGCCCCGGAAGGGAGGAGGTCGTCACCCTTGAACGCATCAGCAAAGGGATCTGGAGGGGCGAAGGTGCTCCGTTACTGGCGGGAGGGCCTCGGAACGATCCCCAAAGCCAAACCAGACTCAGACACGCGCGCAGAGCGACACGGGCAGGCAGAGACAGAGACAGACACGTACGGTCACGGTGAGTGTGAGTATTGACGCTTGGGAAAGGCAAAAATTACGACGCTCTGGAGGTGTCTGATAACAACAGGGGAGAGAGAGGGAGGATGGACTGGGTACACATTCATACAGACACACACAGAGTCATGAGCCACAGGCCAAGCCCAGGAAAACAAGGCCAACATAGCTAGGGGTCTTCTGCAGCAAATGATCCCTCCCCTAACCCTCCATCCCTACCCTGACCCTCCAATCACTCCCTCCCTCGTCCCTCCCAATCCTTCCTACTCCCTCCCTCCCACCCCTCCATCCCCCCTCCTTCCCTACCGAGTCCCTCCACTCTCCCTCCACCCCTACCGAGTCCCTCCACTCTCCCTCCACCCCTACCCATTCCCTCCTCTTCTACCCTTTCACCCCTCCCTCCTCCTGCTCTACCCCAACACTCCTCCCTCCCTTCTCTCCTACCCTTCAGCCCTCCCTCCCTCCTCCCTACCCCTAATCCTCCCCTCTCCCGCCTCCCTCCCTCTCTTCTACCCTACCCCGCCCTCCTCCCATCATCTCTATCCTTCCCCGCTCCCTCCCTCCTCTCCTAACCCGCCCCTGCTCCCTCCCCACTCCACCCCTTCCCCGCCCCTCCACCCTTCCTCCTCCCCCTTCCCCGCCCCTCCACCCTTCCTCCTCCCTTCCACGCCCCTCCACCCTTCCTCCTCCCCTTCCCCGCCCCTCCACCCTTCCTCCTCCCCTTCCCCGCCCCTCCACCCTTCCTCCTCCCCTTCCCCGCCCCTCCACCCTTCCTCCTCCCCTTCCCCGTCCCTCCACCCTTCCTCCTCCCCTTCCCCGCCCTTCCACCCTTCCTCCTGCCATACCCCGCCCCTCCACCCTTCCTCCTCCCCTTCCCCGCCCCTCCACCCTTCCTCCTCCCTTCCTCCTCCCCTTCCCCGCCCCTCCTCCCTTCCTCCTCCCCTTCCCCGCCCCTCCACCTTCCTCCTCCCCTTCCCCGCCCCTCCTCCCCTTCCACGCCCCTCCACCCTTCCTCCTCCCCTTCCCCGCCCCTCCACCCTTCCTCCTCCCCTTCCCCGCCCCTCCACCCTTCCCCGCCCCTCCACCCTTCCTCCTCCCCTTCCCCGCCCCTCCACCCTTCCTCCTCCCTTCCCCGTCCCTCCACCCTTCCTCCTCCCCTTCCCCGCCCTTCCACCCTTCCTCCTGCCATACCCCGCCCCTCCACCCTTCCTCCTCCCCTTCCCCGCCCCTCCACCCTTCCTCCTCCCTTCCTCCTCCCCTTCCCCGCCCCTCCTCCCTTCCTCCTCCCCTTCCCCGCCCCTCCTCCCTTCCTCCTCCCCTTCCCCGCCCCTCCACCCTTCCTCCTCCCCTTCCCCGCCCCTCCACCCTTCCTCCTCCCCTTCCCCGCCCCTCCACCCTTCCTCCTCCCTTCCTCCTCCCCTTCCCCGCCCCTCCTCCCTTCCTCCTCCCCTTCCCCGCCCCTCCACCCTTCCTCCTCCCCTTCCCCGCCCCTCCTCCCTTCCCCGCCCCTCCACCCTTCCTCCTCCCCTTCCCCGCCCCTCCACCGCCCCTCCACCCTTCCTCCTCCCCTTCCCCGCCCCTCCACCCTTCCTCCTCCCCTTCCCCGCCCCTCCACCCTTCCTCCTCCCCTTCCCCGCCCCTCCACCCTTCCTCCTCCCCTTCCCCGCCCCTCCACCGCCCCTCCACCCTCCCTCCTCCCCTTCCCCGCCCCTCCACCCTTCCTCCTCCCCTTCCCCGCCCCTCACCGAAGCTCTGCAGGTTCTGACAGTCGGACATACGCCGTACCGGGGGTGAGTCTGTCGGGACGAAGTCGGGAGTCTCTGCCACTCACTCCGGCGCCGGGCCGACTGCCGGCGAGGCCCACCGGCTGCCCTGCGTCACAACGCGCTGACGTCAGCGGCCGTGTGACGCACTGAGGACCGCCCCCCCCCCCGGGTCCTCCCAGCTTCCGAGATTCCCGGTACCGGGAGGACCAGATGGGGGTGGGGGAGGGCAAAGGGTAACAGGAGGGAGGGGTGGGGGTTGTCAGGGGACAGAGGGCAGCGGGAGGAACGGGTGGGGGTTGCCCGGGACAGGGGGCAGCGGGAGGGATGGGTGGGGGGGGGCAAAGGGTAACAGGAGGGAGGGGTGGGGGTTGTCAGGGGACAGGGGGCAGCGGGAAGAAGGTGTGGGGGTTGTCCGGGACAGGGGGCAGCGGGAGGGACGGGTGGGGGGGGGCAAAGGGTAACAGGAGGAACGGGTGGGGGTTGCCCGGGACAGGGGGCAGCGGGAGGGATGGGTGGGGGGTGAGCAAAGGGTAACAGGAGGGAGGGGTGGGGGTTGTCAGGGGACAGGGGGCAGCGGGAAGAAGGTGTGGGGGTTACCCGGGACAGGGGGCAGCGGGAGGGGAGGGACGGGTGGGGGGGGGGTGTCCCAGTACAGTGGGCAGTGGGAGAGAGGGATGGGGGTGGTTCCCCCGGTACAGAGGGCAACGGGAGAAGGGATGGGGGATGTCCCGGTACAGGAGTGGTGGAGAGAAGCATCCCGGTACAGGGGGCACGGGAGGGGGTTGGCGATATCCCAGTATGGGGGGGGCAGTGAGAGGAGGGTGGGAGCTTAGCGGGAGGGTGGGTATGGGGGAGGTGTTGTGGTTAAGGGGGACAGTGGGAGGGAGGGGGTGGGGTGTCCCAGTACAGGAGGGGGATGGACAATGGGACCTTCAAGTCAAGTCAAGTCACTTTTACTGCATAAAAACGAGGCAACGTTTTTCAGGACCATGGTGCTACATGAAACAATGCAAAAACCAGACTGAACGACTTAAAAAACAACACAGAGAAAAACTAAACTGGACTACAGACCTACCCAGGACTGCATAAAATGCACAAAACAGTGCAGGCATTACAATAAATAATAAACAGGACAATAGGGCAGTAAGGTGTCAGTTCTTGCTCTGGGTATTGAGGAGTCTGATAGCTTGGGGGAAGAAACTGTTACATAGTCTGGTCACGAGAGCCCGAATGCTTCAGTGCCTTTTCCCAGACGGCAGGAGGGAGAAGAGTTTGTATGAGGGGTGCGTGGGGTCCTTCATAATGCTGTTTCCTTTGCGGATGCAGCATGTGGTGTAAATGTCCGTGATGGCGGGAAGAGAGACCCCGATGATCTTCTCAGCTGACCTCACTATCTGCTGCAGGGTCTTGCGATCCGAGACGGTGCAATTTCCGAACCGGGCAGTGATGCAGCTGCTCAGGATGCTCTCAATACAACCCCTGTAGAATGTGATGAGAGTGGGGGGGTGGGAGTTGGACTTCCCTCAGTCTTCACAGAAAGTAGAGACGCTGCTGGGCTTTCTTTGCTATGGAGCTGGTGTTGAGGGACCAGGTGAGATTCTCCACCAGGTGAACACCAAGAAATTTGGTGCTCTTTACGATCTCTACCGAGGAGCCGTCAATGTTCAGCGGGGAGTGGTCGCTCCGTGCCCTCCTGAAGTCAACAACCATCTCTTTTGTTTCGTTCACATTCAGAGACAGTTTGTTGGCTCTGCACCAGTCCGTTAGCCGCTGCACCTCCTCTCTGTAAGCTGACTCGTCGTCCTTGCTGATGTCCCTGATGACCACACCTGCGTCCAGCTGCAGCTCCTATCAGACCGAGTTAGGGAATCGGAGCAGGAGCTGGATGAACTACGGATCATTCGGGAGGCAGAAGCAGAGATAGATAAGAGTTATCGGGAAGTAGTCACACCAAAAAGACAGGAGGTAGGCAAATGGGTGACAGTCAAGAGAGGCAGGGGGAGCAGACAGAGAGAGCAGAGCACCCCTGTGGCCGTTCCCATCAACAATAAGTATACCGTTTTGGATACTGTTGGTGGGGATGACCTACCAGGAACAAGCTGCAGTGGTCCTGTCTCTGGCACTGAGGTTGGACCCTCGACTAGGAAGGGGAGGAGGGAAGAGAAGAGACCGGTAGTGATAGGGGATTCTATAGTCAGGGGGGTGGATAGGAGATTTTGTGGGGAAGATCGGGAGTCTCGGATGGTATGTTGCTTCCCTGGTGCCGGGGTCCGAGACATCTCAGGTCGGGTGCAGGTTATTCTCGAGAGGGAGGGCAAGAATCCAGGTGTTGTGGTCCACGTAGGGACCAATGACGTGGGTAGGATGAATCAGGGGGTCCTGCGTAGGGAGTTCAGGGAGTTAGGTGTGAAGCTGAAGAGCAGGACCTCCGGGGTAACAATCTCAGGATTGCTACCTGTGCCACGTGCGAGTGAGGCAAGGAACAGAAAGATTATACAGATTAATACGTGGCTGAGAGGATGGTGCAGGATGGAGGGCTTCAGGTTTGTAGATAATTGGGCTTTGTTCCAGGGAAGGTGGGATCTGTTCCAAAGGGACGGTTTACACCTGAACTGGAGCGGTACTAACATTCTTGCAGGGAAGTTTGCTAGTGTTTCTTGGGGGGGGTTTAAACTAAATTTGCAGGGGGCGGGGATCCAGAATGTGAGAGAGGATAGCGAGATGAAGAATAAAGGACAGCTGGGGACTACACGGTTCCGGAATATTAAGTGTGTAGTAGAGAAAGATGGGGCAGAACAAGTGATAAGGAGGACTCATGTACAGAGGGATGGTCTGACGGAACATGGAGTTAAATGTGTTGAAAGAATAAGTAAATTTAGGAAAGACAACAAAATTCTAGGGGCGTATAGCCCGATGGGAGTTCGGGGAGCTGGGTTAAGCACAATAGGCAGCGATTCAAACAGAGAGAGGAGAAATGGGCTAAAAATTCTATATCTGAATGCACGAAGTGTCAGAAATAAGGTGGATGAACTTGAAGCTCAGGTGCGAATGGGTAACTATGATGTTGTTGAGATAACGGAGACATGTCTGCAGGGAGATCAGACCTGGGAAATGAATGTACAAGGGTATACGTGCTATCGTATGGACAGAAATGAGGGCAGAGGGGGTGGGGTGGCCCTGTTGGTGAGGAATGAGATTCAGTCCTTTGTAAGGGGGGACGTAGGGTCAGAAGTGGAGTCTGTGTGGATAGAACTGAGGAACGGTAAGGGCAAAAAGACCCTAATGGGTGTTGTCTACAGGCCCCCAAACAGTAGCATGGATATTGGGTGCAAGTTGAATAGGGAGTTAACACTGGCATGTGGCAAAGGTAATGTCGCAGTAGTTATGGGGGATTTCAACGTGCAGGTGAACTGGGAGAATCAGGTTGGTGCTGGACCACAGGATAGGGAGCTTGTAGAGTGCCTACGGGATGCATTCTTGGAACAGCTTGTACAAGAGCCGACCAGGCACAAGACTATTCTGGATTTAGTGCTGTGTAATGAACAGGATTTGATAAGCGATCTTGAAGTAAAGGAGCCATTAGGAGGTAGTGATCATAATATGATAAGCTTTTTTCTGCGATTTGAGAAGGATAAGGGCAGCTCGGAGGTGTCAGTGTTGCAGTTGAACAGGGGAAACTATGGAGCCATGAGGGAGGAGCTGGCCAAAGTTAACTGGACGGAAATCCTAGCAGAAAAGACAATGGAACAGCAATGGCGTTATTCTTGGGAATAATGCACAAGGTGCAAAATCAGTTCATCCCCCGGAGAAGGAAGGATTCAAAGGGGGGAAAGGGGCCACAGTGGTTGACAAAGGAAGTCAGAGATTGCATAGCATTAAAAAAAAGGAAGTATGACAGAGCTAAGGTGAGTGGGAGGACAGATGATTGGGAAATTTTTAAGGAACAACAGAACTTAACTGAAAAGGCAATACGGGGAGAAAAACTGAGGTGCGAACACTAGCTAGCCAGGAATATAAAGGAGGATAGCAAAAGCTTTTTTAGGTATGTGAAAAGAAAGAAGACAGTTAACAATAATGTTGGGCTCTTGAAGAATAAATTGGGTGAAATTGTTATGGGAAACAGAGAAATGGCAGAAGAATTTAATGAGTACTTTAGATTTGTTTTCACTAAGGAAGACACAAGCAATCTCCCAGATGTATGGATGGGCCAAGGACATAGGGTAACAGAGGAAATGAAACAGATTGACATTCGGAAGAAAACGGTGATGAGTAGACTGATGGGACTGAAGGCTGACAAATCCCCATGTCCAGATGGTCTGCACCCTAGGGTACTAAAGGAGGTGGCTCTGGAAATTGCGGATGCATTGGTAATCATTTTCCAACGTTCCTTAGATTCAGGATCAGTTCCTGAGGATTGGAGAATGGCTAATGTTATCCCACTTTTTAAGAAAGGAGGGAGGGAGAAAACAATCGACCTGTCATCGGTAGTGGGGAAGATGCTAGAGTCCATTATTAAGGATGAAATAGTGGCATATCTAGATAGCAGTGATAGGATTGGGCCGAGCCAGCATGGATTTACCAAGGGCAAATCATGCTTGACTAATCTGTTGGAGTTTTTCCAGGATGTAACCAGGAAGTTAGACGGGGGAGATCCAGTGGATGTAGTGTACCTCAATTTTCTGAAGGCATTTGATAAGGTCCCACATAGGAGATTGGTGGGTAAAATCAAAGCTCAGGGCATCGGGGGGAAGACATTGACATGGATAGAAAACTGGTTGGCAGATAGAAAGCAAAGGGTAGCGGTGAATGGGTGTTTCTCGGAATGGCAGGTGGTGACTAGTGGGGTGCCACAGGGCTCGGTATTGGGAACACAGCTGTTTACGATTTACGTCAACGATTTAGATGAAGGCATTGAGAATAACATCAGCAAATTTGCTGATTATGCTAAGCTGGGTGGCTGTGTGACATGTGATGAGGATGTTAGGAGAATTCAGGGTGACTTGGATAGGCTGGGTGAGTGGGCAGATACTTGGCAGATGACGTTTAATGTGAATAAGTGTGAGGTTATCCACTTTGGGAGTAAGAACAGGAAGGCAGATTATTATCTGAACGGTGTAGAGTTAAGTAAGGGAGAAATACAAAGAGATCTAGGCGTCCTTGTTCATCGGTCACTGAAGGTGAATGAGCAAGTGCAGCAGGCAGTGAAGAAGGCTAATGGAATGTTGGCCTTTATTACAAAGGGAATTGAGTACAAGAGCAAGGAAATCCTCTTGCATTTGTACAGGGCCCTGGTGAGACCACACCTGGAGTATTGTGTACAGTTTTGGTCTCCAGGGTTAAGGAAGGACATCCTGGTTGTAGAGGAAGTGCAGCGTAGATTCACCAGGTTAATTCCTGGGATGTCTCGACTGTCTTACGCAGAGAGATTAGAGAGACTGGGCTTGTACATGCTGGAATTAAGGAGATTGAGAGGGGATCTGATTGAAACATATAAGATTATTAAGGGATTGGACAAGATAGAGGCAGGAAATATGTTCCAGATGCTGGGAGAGTCCAGTACCAGAGGGCATGGTTTGAGAATAAGGGGTAGGTCATTTAGGACAGAGTTAAGGAAAAACTTCTTCTCCCAGAGAGTTGTGGGGGTCTGGAATGCGCTGCCTCGGAAGGTAGTGGAAGCCAATTCTCTGGATGCTTTCAAGAAGGAGCTAGATAGGTATCTTATGGATAGGGGAATCAAAAGATAGGGGGACAAGGCAGGAACCGGGTATTGATAGTAGATGATCAGCCATGATCTCAGAATGGCGGTGCAGTCTCGAAGTGCCGAATGGTCTACTTCTGCACCTATTGTCTATTGAGACCCACCATGGTTGTGTCATCGGCGAATTTGATGATGTGGTTCGAGCTGTGTGTTGCAGCACAGTCGTGGGTCAGCAGAATGAACAGCAGTGGACTGAGCACACAGCCCTGGGGGGCCCCCGTGCGCAGTGTGACGGTGTTAGAGATGATGCTCCCGATCCCGACTGACTGAGGTCTCCCAGTTGCAGAGGGAGGTGTTCAGGCCCAGTAGGCTCAGCTTTCCAATCAGTTTCTGAGGGATGTTTGTGTTGAATGCTGAACTGAAGTCTATACAGCATTTGAACGAACGTGTCTTTTTTGTCCAGGTGGGTTAGGGCCAGGTGGAGGGTCAATTAACTGTCCAAAGGTCGGCCTTCCCTCCATTAAGCCTGCGGGTCACCGTTGGGCAAGGTGTAGCACCTGCTTAGCCCCCCGATCAGGGTCACGTGAAACCGTGGGGGCAGGTGGTGGACGGTCGTACGAGCAGCCGGTGCAGATCACAAGCCCTGGTGATGCGACCACTGACACCAGGCAGAAAATCTCTGAAGAGTATTGACAACGGCCGGGGGTCACCTGTCTTGTGACACTGCCCAGAGGGAGGCGATAGCAAACCACAGTAGATAAAATTTGCCAAGAACAATCATGATCACTGTGATCGCCCATGTCAAGCGACACGGCGCGTAATGATGATGTCATATGGCACGGCACATGATGGTGTCATATAACGATGGTGTTGTGTTAGACTGTAACTGGCATTAAAAGCTGTATCCGTAAATTTCATAGAAAGTAATAACGGAGCATGATCAGAGATGGCTATAATATCATAGTTACAACCGATTATCAATGGAATAAAACAAGAGTCTACAAAAAAATAATCAATTCTTGAATAAGAGTGATAAACATGTGAGAAAAAAGAAAACTCTTTGTCATTAGGATGCCGGAATCTCCAAACATCAAAAACTCCATTGTCAGTCAAAAAGGAGTTAATACAAGTGGCCGACTTATTAGGTAAAGTCTGAATAGATAAAGATTTATCCATCAGAGGATTTAAACAACAATTAAAGTCACCACCCATTATTAACTTATATTCATTTAGATTGGGTAAAGAAGTAAATAAAGACTTAAAAAAGTCAGGACAATCCACATTTGGAGCATAAACATTAACCAAAGCAACCTTTTTATTACAAAGTAAACCCGTAATTAACAAAAATCTGCCATTCGGATCCGAAAAAATATCATGTTGAACAAATGAAATAGAGGAGTCAATAAAAATTGAAACTCCTTTTACTTTAGCATTCGAATTTGCGTGATACTGTTGACCCCGCCAAAATCTAAAAAAACGAAATTTGTCCTCCTTCCTCACATGAGTTTCTTGTACAAAAATGATATGAGCATTAAGTCTTTGGAATACTTTGAAAATCTTCTTTCGTTTAATTGGATGATTTAAACCATTAGTATTCCAAGACACAAAATTAATGGTCTGAGCCATAATTCTATATTCAACCCTTTGGTATAGAAAGGGTTAACCAACTTATAAACTCATGCACCCGGAAGAGGAACAAAAGTAGTGAGAAGACCCGGAAGTGACGACAACACAGACATATTTGAAGTTCAAAAACAGCCCGAATAAAAAAACTAACACAAACTGGTACAAAAAAAAAGAATTAGAAAACAGACCATCCCCCCACCCCCCGAGAAAAAGAGAAAAAGCCAAAATATGACTTAAAAAGAGAAAAAGTAAGACTAATCCTACCCCCATGTCAGCTGAAGAACACTCCATATAAAAAGGATATGTGTTAGACTGTAACTGGAGTATCACGACCAGTTCTGGTCCCCCCCACTATGGAAAGGACATTGAGGCTTCGGGGGGGGGGGGGACAGAAGAGGCTCAACACCAAGATGCTGCCCGGTTTAGGGGGCACGTGCTATCACGAAAGCTTGGACAGACTTGGGCCTGTTTTCTCCAGAGCGTCGGAGGCCGGGGATGATGAGAGGCGTAGACAGGCCAGTATCTGTTTCCCAGGGGTACATAGAGCCTATTTATCTAAAGAGAAATTATCTCGTTTTTATTCTGATATTTCTCCAACTCCTGGCACATGTAATTCAGCCAATGCTTCGTTAATTCATATGTTTTGGTTACGTCCCAGCTTAGAAAAATTTTGGAAAGATGTACTTTCTAGTTTTTCTCAACATTTTAACACTAACTTTGAACCTAATCCTGTTAACTGCTCTCTTTGGTATTCTCAGAACTGAAGATATAACTTTAACTCCCTCAGATTTGTACGTTCCAGCTTTTACCTCACTTATGGCGAGAAGACGGATTTTGCTTAAACGGAAAGAAGTGGTCTCTCCTGCTCATATCCAATGGTTAGAAGACTTCATGACTCAATAGACAATAGACAGTAGGTGCAGGAGCAGGCCATTCGGCCCTTCTAGCCAGCACCGCCATTCACTGTGATCATGGCTGATCATACACAATGTACCCCCCCCCCCGTTCCTGCCCTCTCCCCACATCCCTTGACCCCGCTATCTATAAGAGCTCTATCTAACTCTCTCTTGAATGCATCCAGAGAATTGGCCTCCACTGCCTTCTGGGGCAGAGCATTCCACAGATCCACCACTCTCCGGGTGAAAAAGACTCACCTCAGTTTGGAGAAGATCCGGTGTTCTATTTCTAATTCAGTGCTGTACTTCTTTCTTACTTTTTTTTTCAATCTTTTTATTAAGTTTCATATATAAATAAAGTAAAACATAACATAATAATGAATAGGTTATGAATACAATAGACTTGAAATTACATTTATAATAAGATAATAATATCCTATTAAAACATCAACAGAAAAAGTACATTAATCAATCAAGTCTGTATAACTACATATGAAAAAAAAACAAAAATAATCATCAAAAAAGAAAAAAGAATTAAAAATAAGTAAAAGGAAATGTATATTGATAAAAAAAAACACTAAACTAAACTAACATGGGCAATAGTAACAGTTTATAAGTATGTGATAGTGTCAAAAAAACTCTGGAACTCCATACCTGAACAAGCAGAGAGAAGGTCTGAAAAAGGTCAGATTAATTCATATGAAAATGTCGACTGTACTTCTATATGACATGAACTGCTACTCTAACTTGTGAAAAGGTTTCTTTTCTATGTAGGTGTTATTAATTATGTTATTTTATTAAACATCTTAGCGACTCTTTCTTTTTAAACTGTTTTTTTCCTCGTTCTTACCCATTGGCTTTTTTGGTAGGAGCTAGATTTTTTTTTATATATATATAAAATTCCTAATGTATGCTCTTTATAAATTTGCAGTATTAGTGATCAGTACCAGAGTACTATTGTTACTCAGTCCTGTATAGTTCAATTTTTCTATTGCCTGTATTTTTTTTTACATATATACTCTGTATTTGTTATATATTCTCGTGTACATTAATAAAAGTACTGAACGAGACAGGCAGTATCTGTTTCCCAGGGTAGAAGCTCCCTGGGGGCTTAAGAGTTTGGGAGGGTTAGTACACTTGTGTTGTCTCCACCGTGTACGCTGTTTAATCAACGATGTAATCCCGATCTCTCTGTACTACTATTGTTGTTATGCTTATGTATCTGAAAACTAATAAAAGGTTTAAAAAAAGAAAGAAGTGTCCAATAGCAGAGGGCATGCCTTAAAGGTGAGGGGGGGGGCGTGAGGGGCAATTTTTTTTTCACACACAGAGGGTGGGGGGGGGAGGGGAGTGCCCGGAATGCGCTGCCCGGTGTGGCGGTAAGAGACAGATGCATTAGGGACTTCTGAGAGACGTTGAGATAAGGCACGTGAGTGGGAGGACATGGGCATGGCGTAGTCATAATAACAGACAACAGGTGCAGAAGTAGGCCGGTCGGCCCTTCGAGTCTGCACCACCATTCTGAGATCATGGCTGATCATCTACTATCAATACCCGGTTCCTGCCTTGTCCCCATATCCCTTGGTTCCCCTATCCATAAGATACCTATCTAGCTCCTTCTTGAAAGCATCCAGAGAATTGGCCTCCACTGCCTTCTGAAGCAGAGCATTCCACACCCCCACAACTCTCTGGGAGAAGAGATTTTTCCTTAACTCTGTCCTAAATGACCTACCCCTTATTCTCAAACCATGCCCTCTGGTACTGGACTCTCCCAGCATCTGGAACATATTTCCTGCCTCTATCTTGTCCAATCCCTTAATAATCTTATATGTTTCAATCAGATCCCCTCTCAATCTCCTTAATTCCAGCGTGTACATGCCCAGTCTCTCTAACCTCTCTGCGTAAGACAGTCTGGACATCCCAGGAATTAACTTTGTGAATCTACGCTGCACTTCCTCTACAGCCAGGATGTCCTTCCTTAACCCTGGAGACCAAAACTGTACACAATACTCCAGGTGTGGTCTCACCAGGGCCCTGTACAAATGCAAAAGGATTTCCTTGCTCCTGTACTCAATTCCCCTTGTTATGAAGGCCAACATGCCATTAGCTTTCTCCACTGCCTGCTTGCTTTCATTGACTGATGTACAAGAACACCTAGATCTCGTTGTATCACCTAGTTAGATCACCTAGTCCCAATATCAGGCAGCAAAAGGGAGAAACTCTCCCTGCCATAAACTTCCAGGCACTGACGAATAACGCCTCGGAAGTACCCGACGAGAGCAGACTCTGAGTCTGTCCGAAAACTCCGAGCCTCCGACCAGCCCCTCCGATACAGCCTCTCCCGAGCGCCTTCGACCTCGTCCCGGCCGCCGAAGCGAGCAAAGCCGAGGTCTCGGAGACCTTCTCCTCCGGAGATTCCCGGACCGCACAGTAGCAGCGGCAGCGAAGCGGGCATTTCAGAGGTTTCTCCGGATGTTCCTCCGCGCTCTCACGTCTGCCTCCGTCAAATCAGGATTATGCACGGATCCCCTACTTAACGCGGAACGGATATCCATTCTCCAGAGAGGCCGCGCGTGCTGCGTCGCACCGCCATCTTCTGCTCCTCCTCCTCCAATAACAGCAAATCATCTGCGTTTAATGATAACTTGTGCGTCACATCCCCGCGGGGAATGCCGAATATAGTCGGTGAGCCAGGAACAGCAATAGCTACTGGTTCCAGGGCAATGTCAAAAAGGAGATCTTATATTATTGATAAGTACTGAAGCCTTAGGGGCATAATCTATCAATTTAACTCAAGATATAAATTTAATTGAATTTCGATTTATTGTCATTTAGAAACCACAAATGCAATGCAGTTTAAAAAATGAGACGACGTTCCTCCAGAATGATATCACAAAAGCACACGACAAAACAGACTCCACCAGAAAATCCACTTAACGTTTGGCAATCCCCGATCCAGAGTCCGGAGAGGCTGCTGCGTGTTAATATCGCGCTACCGTCTTAGCGCGTTCCCCGGAAAGGAGCTCCAAATCCACCAGACAGAACAAGACCAAAAACTAAAGCTACAAGACCTACACAAAACCATATAGTTACAACATATAGTTAGTGCAAACAATAGCATAATTGATCAAAAACAATGGGCACAGTAAAAATAGCCCAAAGATGTTAAAGGACTATAAGTTCAAAAGAAATCACCACACAGTTTCCACAAGTCCCCAGGGTCCCGACAGACTCGCCATCCCACGCAGGTGGCAGAAGGGAATGCCCCGGCTATGGACTTCCACAGTGACGTGCCCGACTCTGCCTCGCAGACGCAGCGCACTCCGAAAGCGACCTGACCGTAGCGGACTCTGAGTCCGTCGAATCTCCGAGCCGACGACCATCCCCTCCGGCACAGCTTCTCTGAGCACCATCCTCTGCCGAGTGTATTAAGACGGCCCCGCCAACGGCCACCGGCAACGCGACCCCGAGGACTTAACAAACTCATGGATATTCTTCTAAGTAAACTCGCCAGAGGTGCAGTTTTGGTCACCGGATTACAGGAAGGATATTAATAAGGTTGAAAGAGTGCAGAGAAGGTTTACCAGGACTTGAGAAACTGAGTTACAGAGAAAAGTTGAATAGGTTAGGGCTTTATTCCCTGGAGTGTAGGAGAATGAGGGGAGATTTGATAGAGGTGTGTAAAATGATGATGGGTATCGATAGAGTGAATGCAAGCAGGCTTTTTCCACTGAGGCTAGGGGTAGAAAAAAACCAGAGAACATGAGTTATGGGTGAAGGGGGAGAAGTTTAAAGGGAATATTGGTGGGGGGGGCTTCTTCACTCAGAGAGTGGTGGGAGTGTGGAGTGAGCCGCCAGATGAAACTGAGTGACAGAGAAAGGTTGAATAGGATAGGACTTTATTCCCTGGAGCGTAGGAGAGTGAGGGGAGATTTGATAGAGGTATATAAAATTATGATGGGCGAATGCAAGCAGGCTTTTTCCACTGAGGCCAGGGGAGAAAAAAACCAGAGGACATGGGTTAACGGTGAAGGGGGAAAAGTTTAAAGGGAACATTGGGGGGGGCTCAATGTAAAGCTCAATCGTTTAATCACATATTGTGTACCGCTTGGTATTTCAGGGTACTGATTTGTAACAGGGGAGAAAAAAACCAGAGGATATGGGTTAAGGGTGAAGGGGGAAAAGTTTGAAGGGGGGGGGCTTCTTCACACAGAGAGTGGTGGGAGAGTGGAGTGAGCTGCCAGATGAAGTGGTGAATGCGGGCTCACTTTTAACATTGAAGAAAAACTTGGACAGGTACATGGACGAGAGGGGTATGGGGGGAATATGGCCCGGGTGATTGCCGTCGACTCGGCTACTCGGCGCCAATCAAAACGGCGATCAGGGTTAAAGCCGGCGAGGACGGGAAAGGAACGGGCGTGCGGCGCCCTCTGACCGGTCTCTCCGCCGTCACTTCTTGCTGTTCGTGTGATCTGTTGTACCGTTTCCTGCTCGTTTGCCGTGCTTTTCTTTAAACCGGGGTTTTGGTGGTGTACCTCTGGTGGCTTGCTGGCCTGCAAGAAGACAAATCTCAGGGGGCACCCACTTTGATAACAAACGCACTTTGGACTTTTGACTTCAGGTAACGCTAAGGACGAAGCCCGACTGGTAAGGGTGAGTGAACCGCCCCCCCCCCACCGCCACCTCGCAGCCGAAGAGTCGGGTAATGATAGGGCAACTCGGACAAAATGCTGGAGGGACTCAGCAGGTCAGGCAGCGTATAAACAGCCAAGGGATTTCGGCCGAGGCTTGAGGGGGAAAGGGGAGGAGGAGACGAGAGGCTGGCTGGGAGACGATAGGTGAAGCCAGGTGGGTGGGAAAGGTCAAGGACTGGAGAAGGACGAATCTCATTGGAGGGGAGAGTGGCCAATAGGAGAAAGGGGAGGAGGAGGGGACCCAGGGGGACTTTAATAGACAGGTGGGAACGTGGAAGGTCAGAGTGGGGAATGGAAGGGGGGAGGGAATTGTGTTCACGGGAGAAGGAGAAATCGATATTCATGGCGTCAGGTTGGAGACAAGACACAAGGTGGTGCTCCTCCACCCCAAGGACGGCCGCCTCTCGGCACAGGATCGACACGTCGGAAAGGGGAGTGGGAATCGGAGTTGAAACGTTTGGCTGCCGGGAAGCCCGGCTGGTGGCGGATGGTGCGGGGCTGTTCGATGAAGCCCCCCCCCCCCCCGACGGGTCTCACCAGGGTAGGGCAGTGTGTATTTACCACCAATTAAAGGGCAGGCTGCCAGCGTTGTGGGCCGTACAGGATCAGAGTATTGCAAGCTCAGCCACTCGCCTCCCCAGTATCCAGGGCACAGGAACATAGAAAACCTACAGGCCCTCCGGCCAAAAAAACTGTGCCAAACAGGCCCCTACCTTAGGACTACCTAGGTTTACCCTTAGTGCTCCACTTTTCTAAGCTCCATGTACCCATCCAGGAGTCTTTTAAAAGACCCTGTCGTATCCACCTCCACCACCGTCACCGGCAGCCCATTCCACACACCGACCACTCTCTGAGTAAAAAACTTACCCCTGACATCTCCTCTGTACCTACTCCCCAGCACCTTAAACCTGTGCCCTCTCGTGTTAGCCATTTCAGCCCTGGGGAAAAAGCCTCTGACTATCCACACGATCAATGCCTCTCATCATCTTGTACACCTCTATCAGGTCCCCTCTCATCCTCCGTCGCTCCGAGGAGAAAAGGCCGAGTTCACTCAACCTATTCTCATAAGGCATGCTCCCCAATCCAGGCAACATCCTTGTAAATTTCCTCTGCACTCTTTCTATGGCTTCCAAATCCTTCCTGCAGTCAGGCGAGCGGAACTGAGCACAGTACTCCGAGTGGGGTCTGACCAGGGTCCGAAATAGCTGCAACATTACCTCTCGGCTCCTAAACTCAATCCCACAATGGATGAAGGGCAATACACTGTACGCCTTCTTAACCACAGAGTCAACCTGCGCAGCTGCTTTGAGCGTCCTATGGACTCGGACCCCAAGATCCCTCTGATCCTCCACACTGCCAAGAGTCTTACCATTAATACTATATTCTGCCATCATATTTGACCTACCAAAATGAACCACTTCACAATTATCTGGGTTGAACATCTGTCACTTCTCAGCCCAGTTTTGCATCCTATCAATGTCCCACTGTAACCTCTGACAGCCCTCCACACTATCCACAACACCTCCAACCTTTGTGTCATCAGCAAATTTACTAACCCATCCTTCCAATTTATAAAATTCACGAAGGGTCCCAGAACAGATCCCTGAGACACACCACTGGTGCTCGACCTCCATGCAGAATATGACCTGTCTACAACCACTCTTTGCCTTCTGTGGGCAAGCCAGTTCTAGATCCACAAAGCAAAGTCCCCTTGGATCCCATGCCCCCTTACTTTCTCAATAAGCCTTCCATGGGGTACCTTATCAAATGTCTTTCTGAGATCCATATACACTACATCTTCTGCTCTACCTTCATCAATGTGTTTAGTCACATCCTCAAAAATTTCAATCAGGCTCGTAAGGCACGACCTGCCTTTGACAAAGCTGTGCTGACAATTCCTAATCATATTATACCTCTCTAAATGATCATAAATCCTGCCTCTCAGGATCTTCTCCATCAACTTACCAATCACTGAAGTAAGATTCCCTGGTCTATAATTTCCTGGGCTATCTCTACTCTCTTTCTTGAATAAAAGAACAAACATTCACAACCCTCCAATCCTCTGGCACTTCTCCTGTCCCCATTGATGATGCAAAGATCACCGCCAGAGGCTCAGCAATCTCCTCCCTTGCCTCCCACAGTAGCCTGGGGTACATTTCGTCTGGTCCTGGTGACTTATCCAACTTGATGCTTTCCAAAAGCTCCAGCGCATCCTCTTGCTTAATATCTACATGCTCAAGCATTTCAGTCCGCTGCAAGTCATCCCTACAATCGCTAAGATCCTTTTCTGTAGTGAACACTGAAGCAGTATTCATTAAGTATCTCTGCTATTTCCTCCAGTTCCATGCACACTTTCCCACTGTCACACTTGATAGGTCCTATTCTTTCACGTCTTATCCTCTTGTTCTTCACATACTTGTAGATGCCTTGGGGTTTTCCTTAATCCTGTCTGCCAAGGCCTTCTCATGGCCCCTTTTGGCTCTCTGAATTCCTTTCTTAAGCTCCTTCCTGCTAGCCTTATAATCTTCTAGATCTCTATTGTTACCTAGTTTTTTTTAACCTTTCAAAAACTCCTCTTTTCTTATTGACTAGATTTACAACAGGCTTTGTACACCACCGTTCCTGTACCCTATCATCCTCTCTTTGTTTCATTGGAATGTACCTACTCAGAACTCCACGCAAATATCCCCTGAATATTTGCCACATTTCTTCCGTACATTTCCCTGAGAACACCTGTCCCAATTTATGCTTCCAGGCTCTGGTCTGGTAGTCTCATATTCCCCCTTACTCCAATTAAATGTTTCCCTAACTTGTCTGTTCCTATCTCTCTCCAATGCTATGGTAAAGGAGATAGAATTGTGATCACTATCTCCAAAATGCTCTCCCACTGAGAGATCTGACACCTGACCAGGTTCATTTCCCAATACCAGATCAAGTACAGCCACTCCTCTTGTAGGCTTATCAACATATTGTGTTAAGAAACCTTCCTGAAGACACAAACTCCACCCCATCTAAACCCTTTGCTCTAATGGAGAGAGTTTGGGTGGAAAAACTTGATAAGATATTTTATTACACCCTCTCAGAAATCCCAATATGATAGCAACCATCCTGTTTGCTGGAGAAATTGTGGAAATTAAAATGCAAACCATTATCATATTTTCTGGGAACGCCCCGTTATCAAAGACTATTGGAGGGGGATAATCAATGCCCTACAAGACATCTTTAAATGTGAAATACCCTTAGAGAGTAAGACCATATATTTTGGATGTATACCTCAAGAATGGTTGAAAAGAGATAAATATTTAATGAATATACTGTTGGTGGTTGGTAAAAAGACTCTTACTTGGAAATGGTTATCACAGGAGAGCCCAACTTTAAATACAAGGATGGAAATTACAATGGACATTTACAAAGTGGAGAAGATAACAGCATCTGTTAATCACAAGCTGGAACAATTTGATTCATACTGGGAAAAATGGTTTAACTACATAACACTTGATAGGCAACAGGAGTGAATCTGCAGATGCTGGAAATAAATAAAAACACAAAATGCTGGCAGAACTCAGCGGGCCAGACAGCATCTACGGGAGGAGGTGGTGACGACGATTCAGGCCGAAACCCTTCATCGGGAGGGTTCCTGATGACCCCTGATGAAGGGTTTTCGCCCGAAACGTCATCACTACCTCCTCCCATAGGTGCTGTCTGGCCCGCTGAGTTCTGCCAGCATTTTGTGTTTTTATTTAACACCTGATAGGACTGATTTTATTCTCACAAGTCAATGAATACGTTGTTAAAAAAAAGATCACTCCCTACTTGTACATAGTTTTCTCCTTTCACTTGTTCTTTCTCTCCTCTCTATTCTATAAGTGTATACCTCATAAAGAGTATGTGGAGATTTGTGGCATATATGATATATATATATGTACAATATCTGAAATACATCTTATGGAAATGTTTGTTTCATGATAAACTTCAATAAAAAATAAATTGCAAAAAAATAAACCCCTCACTCTCGGGAGATGCCAATCGATATTTGGGAAATTAAACTCTCCCACCATGACAACCCTGTTATTATTACACCTTTCCAGAACCTTTCCCCCCCTATCTGCTCCTCGATGTCCCTGCTACTAAAGGGCAAAGGTAAACGTACTATCGAAATACATCTCTGTCACCCTATACAAGCCCAAGATTCGTGGGCATTCACAGTGGACGCGTGAACCCTGATAGAATCAGTGAAGGACCGCGCCCAGCGGGGACAGAGCAACACGTACAACACGCTGGAGGAGCTCAGCAGGTCGGGCAGCGGCCAACGTTGCGGGTCTCGGCCTGAAACGCTGACCGCTCGTTTCCACGGATGAGTTCCTGCAGCGTGTTGTCCGTCTTGCTTTGACCCCAACAGTATACTTTGTGTAACCAATGGGATAGACTGGCTGCCGGTCTGCATGGTTTGCACAAGGCTGGGAGAGCACGATGACAATTAGCTAGGGACATTGGATTGGCACCTTCTTCCACATTGTGAGTGGAATGGAACAGAAAGGTAAGAGGGTGATGCCAGAAAGATCAAAGTAAAGTTATTGTCAAGTTACACGCGGCACCATATACAACCACAACATTCCTTTTATTGTGGGCACTCTCAATTTCAGGATGTATATTGTATACATTTCGCTGATATTTTAAATGTACGTATTCGACGAAAATCAAATAACAAGAGTATCCACTTAGGTGCAGGAGCCGGATGGTTGAGGGGTGATAACTGTCCCTGAACCTGGTGGTGTGGGTCCTGAGGCTCCTGTACCTCCTTCCTGATGGTTGAGGGGTAATAACTGTCCCTGAACCCAGTGGTGTGGGTCCTGAGGCTCCTGTACCTCCTTCCTGATGGTTGAGGGGTAATAACTGTCCCTGAACCCAGTGGTGTGGGTCCTGAGGCTCCTGTACCTCCCCCCTGATGGTTGAGGGGTGATAACTGTTCCTGAACCTGGTGGTGTGGGTCCTGAGGCTCCTGTACCTCCTTCCTGATGGTTGAGGGGTGATAACTGTCCCTGAACCTGGTGGTGTGGGTCCTGAGGCTCCTGTACCTCCTTCCTGATGGTTGAGGGGTAATAACTGTCCCTGAACCCAGTGGTGTGGGTCCTGAGGCTCCTGTACCTCCTTCCTGATGGTTGAGGGGTAATAACTGTCCCTGAACCCAGTGGTGTGGGTCCTGAGGCTCCTGTACCTCCCCCCTGATGGTTGAGGGGTGATAACTGTTCCTGAACCTGGTGGTGTGGGTCCTGAGGCTCCTGTACCTCCTTCCTGATGGTTGAGGGGTGATAACTGTCCCTGAACCTGGTGGTGTGGGTCCTGAGGCTCCTGTACCTCCTTCCTGATGGTTGAGGGGTAATAACTGTCCCTGAACCCAGTGGTGTGGGTCCTGAGGCTCCTGTACCTCCTTCCTGATGGTTGAGGGGTAATAACTGTCCCTGAACCCAGTGGTGTGGGTCCTGAGGCTCCTGTACCTCCCCCCTGATGGTTGAGGGGTGATAACTGTTCCTGAACCTGGTGGTGTGGGTCCTGAGGCTCCTGTACCTCCTTCCTGATGGTTGAGGGGTGATAACTGTCCCTGAACCTGGTGGTGTGGGTCCTGAGGCTCCTGTACCTCCTTCCTGATGGTTGAGGGGTAATAACTGTCCCTGAACCTGGTGGTGTGGGTCCTGAGGCTCCTGTACCTCCTTCCTGATGGTTGAGGGGTAATAACTGTCTCTGAACCCAGTGGTGTGGGTCCTGAGGCTCCTGTACCTCCTTCCTGATGGTTGAGGGGTAATAACTGTCCCTGAACCCAGTGGTGTGGGTCCTGAGGCTCCTGTACCTCCCCCCTGATGGTTGAGGGGTGATAACTGTTCCTGAACCTGGTGGTGTGGGTCCTGAGGCTCCTGTACCTCCTTCCTGATGGTTGAGGGGTGATAACTGTCCCTGAACCTGGTGGTGTGGGTCCTGAGGCTCCTGTACCTCCTTCCTGATGGTTGAGGGGTAATAACTGTCCCTGAACCTGGTGGTGTGGGTCCTGAGGCTCCTGTACCTCCTTCCTGATGGCTGAGGGGTAATAACTGTCCCTGAACCTGGTGGTGTGGGTCCTGAGGCTCCTGTACCTCCTTCCTGATGGTTGAGGGGTGATAACTGTCCCTGAACCCAGTGGTGTGGGTCCTGAGGCTCCTGTACCTCCCTCCTGATGGTTGAGGGGTGATAACTGTTCCTGAACCTGGTGGTGTGGGTCCTGAGGCTCCTGTACCTCCTTCCTGATGGTTGAGGGGTAATAACTGTCCCTGATCCCGGTGGTGTGGGTCCTGAGGCTCCTGTACCTCCCTCCTGATGGTTGAGGGGTGATAACTGTTCCTGAACCTGGTGGTGTGGGTCCTGAGGCTCCTGTACCTCCTTCCTGATGGTTGAGGGGTGATAACTGTCCCTGAACCTGGTGGTGTGGGTCCTGAGGCTCCTGTACCTCCTTCCTGATGGTTGAGGGGTGATAACTGTCCCTGAACCTGGTGGTGTGGGTCCTGAGGCTCCTGTACCTCCTTCCTGATGGCTGAGGGGTAATAACTGTCCCTGAACCTGGTGGTGTGGGTCCTGAGGCTCCTGTACCTCCTTCCTGATGGTTGAGGGGTGATAACTGTTACTGAACCTGGTGGTGTGGGTCCTGAGGCTCCTGTACCTCCTTCCTGATGGTTGAGGGGTAATAACTGTTCCTCAACCTGGTGGTGTGGGTCCTGAGGCTCCTGTACCTCCTTCCTGATGGTTGAGGGGTAATAACTGTTACTGAACCTGGTAGTGTGGGTCCTGAGGCTCCTGTACCTCCTTCCTGATGGTTGAAGGGTAATAACTGTTCCTGAACCTGGTGGTGTGAGTCCTGAGGCTCCTGTACCTCCTTCCTGATGGTTGAGGGGTAATAACTGTTCCTGAACCTGGTGGTGTAGGTCCTGAGGCTCCTGTACCTCCTTCCTGATGGTTGAGGGGTGATAACTGCTCCTGAACCTGGTGGTGTGGGTCCTGAGGCTCCTGTACCTCCTTCCTGATGGTTGAGGGGTAATAACTGTTCCTGAACCTGGTGGTGTGGGTCCTGAGGCTCCTGTACCTCCTTCCTGAAGGTTGAGGGGTAATATCTGTTCCTGAACCTGGTGGCGTGGGTCCTGAGGCTCCTGTACCTCCTTCCTGATGGTTGAGGGGTAATAACTGTTACTGAACCTGGTGGTGTGGGTCCTGAGGCTCCTGTACCTCCTTCCTGATGGTTGAAGGGTAATAACTGTTCCTGAACCTGGTGGTGTGAGTCCTGAGGCTCCTGGACCTCCTTCCTGATGGTTGAGGGGTAATAACTGTTCCTGAACCTAGTGGTGTAGGTCCTGAGGCTCCTGTACCTCCTTCCTGATGGTTGAGGGGTAATAACTGTTCCTGAACCTAGTGGTGTGGGTCCTGAGGCTCCGGTACCTCCCTCCTGATGGTTGAGGGTGATAACTGTTCCTGAACCTGGTGGTGTAGGTCCTGAGGCTCCTGAATCTCCTTCCTGAAGGTTGAGGGGTAATAACTGTCCCTGAACCTGGTGGTGTACGTCCTGAGGCTCCTGTACCTCCTTCCTGATGGTTGAGGGGTAATAACTGTTCCTGAACCTAGTGGTGTGGGTCCTGAGGCTCCGGTACCTCCCTCCTGATGGTTGAGGGGTGATAACTGTTCCTGAACCTGGTGGTGTAGGTCCTGAGGCTCCTGTACCACCTTCCTGAAGGTTGAGGGGTAATAACTGTTCCTGAACCTGGTGGTGTGGGTCCTGAGGCTCCTGTACCTCCTTCCTGATGGTTGAGGGGTAATAACTGTCCCTGAACCTGGTGGTGTGGGTCCTGAGGCTCCTTTCCCTCCTTCCTGATGGCAGCAATGAGTCGAGAACACAACCTGGGTGGTGGGGGCCCCCGATAATGGATGCTGCTCTCCTGCTCCATGTGGATGTGCTCAGTGGTGGGGAGGGGGGTCAATATTGCAGATGTTCTCCTCGCTATGCTCTTGCTAATTGCTAATGTTCCGTGTTGTCAGTGGGTCCCATATCTCTGTGAACACCAGTAATCGATGGATTCACACTCTTTAACTAATCTACTCCTCCTGTGGGGTAGCACAGGATATACTCCACATCGACCAGGTAATTGAAGCGATATTGACAGACAAATATTCTTATTGATGTGTGCGGTGAGGCCCGAGCTCAAATCCACTGCCTCGTAATCAGCAGCCCCACAAACAGGAAGAGCTGTTGAAGGGTTAGTGCGCGGGTTATTGACGTTCCCAGTATTGAATTTCTCTACCGACAGGAAGAAATGAATATCGAGCGGTGTTGAGTAAATAATTGCACCTCTGGCGGCTTTTAACGGATTGCTTCTCCTCCTTGAACCATCACACACCCCTACTGGGGCAAAGCCCATCTTCCCGTTTCTTCCATGTCACCTTTCCATGTCGATGTTGTTACCCCCTCATCCATCAGGATCCTGAGCCAGAGAGGAGAGCTTCACTCACCCCAACTCAGAACTGATTCCACAACCTGCGCCCTCAATTTTGGAGTCTCTATGTCTCATGTTCTCAATCTTTAATACTTGATTATTTCTTATTAGTAATAATATTTTCCTTTCTGTATTTGCACAGTTTCTTTTCTTTTCCACAGCGATTGTTTGACTGTCTTGTTGCCTGCAGTTTCTATATTGCCTGCACTGATTCTATAGTGTTTCTTTGTGAATGCCCACATGAAATTGTCCTCTAATGTGATGAACTGATTGGCAAGGCTTCAGGCCTACTCCAAACTACTTCGGGCCTACTCCAGGCTGCTCCAGCGTTCGGATCTGAGGACGCAATTTTGGTTCAGAATGCTGCTGTTTGCTTCAATTATAACCATATAACAATTACAGCACAGAAACAGGCCATCTCGGCCCTTCTAGTCCGTGCCGAAAGCTTACTCTCACCTAGTCCCACCGACCCGTACTCAGCCCATAACCCTCCATTCCTCCCCTGTCCATATACCTATCCAATTTTTTTTTAAATGACAATACCAAACCTGCCTCTACCACTTCTGCTGGAAGCTCGTTCCACACAGCTACCACTCTCTGAGTAAAGAAGTTCCCCCTCGTGTTACCCCTAAACTTTTGCCCCCTAACTCTCAACTCAGGTCCTCTTGTTTGAATCTCCCCTACTCTCAATGGAAAAAGCCTATCCACGTCAACTCTATCTATCCCCCTCATAATTTTAAATACCTCTATCAAGTCTCCCCCCCCCTTTCCCCCCCCCTCAGCCTTCTACGCTTCAGAAAATAAAGACCTAACTTGTTCAACTTGTTACCTTCCTCTGTAACTTAGGTGCTAAAACCCAGGTAACATCCTAGTAAATCTCCTCTGTACTCTCTCTATCTTGTTGACATCTTTCCTATAATTCGGTGACCAGAACTGACCACAATACTCCAAATTTGGCCTCACCAATGCCTTGTACAATTTTAACATCACACCCGATTATTTGCATGACTTGTGTTTTTTTTTCCCTCTATCTCTTGCGCATGAAGTGTTGGACTTTATTTTTATTTTTTTCCTTTATTTGAGTTCTTTCCCGGCTGCCCCGCGAGCGTACGAACCTCAAGGCTGGGTCTTCGACGATAAGTGCGCTCCAAACTTTGAGCTGAATCTCAGATGTCGTACACGGTGAGATACCCTCCTCCTGGAGCCCTTTGCCTCTACGAGGGGCGCAGGCCGCCAACAGCGGCTGGCCAGAGAACCGCGTCCTGGGCCGTTAGGAGGTTTGATCGGCCCCACGACTCCCACGTTCTCCGCACGACTTCCAGTCGAAGATCCTCCCTCTCCCCGGGTTTGAGGTCTTTGGATCTCCTGCTGGCGTTTCCATAGCTTCTGTGTTTTTACGGGTTGGGGGCGGGGGAGGGTATGTGGCTCGCCCCCCCACCCCCACGCTCGACCCTCCATCCTTCCACAGCTGGGGCTGGGGCTGTGCGTGGCGGAGTTGCCCTTTGCTTCCTTGTTATTTAACACGTACAAATAACACCAAACGTTCCATTCGAATTCCAGACCGGAGTCACACAACACTACAAGGTAGGGTCAGTCCATTCAGCCCATCTAGTCTGCATCAAACCATTAATCTGCCTTGTCCCAGTGACCTGCACCTGGACCAGACCCCTCCCATCCACATATCTACCACAGAACCATAGAACATTACAGCACAGGCCTTTCGGCCCTTCTTGGCTGTGCCGAACCATTTCTCTGTCCAGTCCCACTGACCTGCACCTGGCCCATATCCCTCCATACATCTCTCATCCACATACCTGTCCAAGTTTTTCTTCAATGTTAAAAGTGAGCCCGCATTCACCACTTCATCTGGCAGCTCGTTCCACACTCCCACCACTCTCTGTGTGAAGAAGCCCCCCCCCCCAATGTTCCCTTTAAACTTTTCTCCCTTCACCCTTAACCCATGTCCTCTGGGTTTTTTTCTCCCCTGGCCTCAGTGGAAAAAGCCTGCTTGCATTCACTCTATCTATACCCATCATAATTTTATATACCACTATCAAATCTCCCCTCATTCTTCTACGGTCCAGGGAATAAAGTCCTAACCTATTCAACTTTTCTCTGTCACTCAGTTTCTCAAGTCCTGGCAACATCCTTGTAAACCTTCTCTGCACTCTCTCAACCTTATTAATATCCTTCCTGTAATTCGGTGACCAAAACCACACGCAATACTCCAAATTCAGCCTCACCGATGCCTTATACGACCTCACCATAACCTTTCCAAACTTCCCATCAGCGTTGAAAATCAAACCCACATCCACCCACATGCCAAAGGTTCTCTTTACGACCCTATCCACCCCTGGCGCTGCTTTGAAGCAATTATGGCTTCATCGCTATTGCAGGCAGCTCTACCCCCACCTCAGTGGAAAAAGCCTGCTTGCATTTACCCTGTTTATACCCCTCATAATGTTGTACCATCGTCATGATTTCATCGTCAATTGTGTACAGTTCTAGTCACCGAATTATGGGTAAGATGTCAACAAAATAGAGAGGGTACAGAGGAGATTTGCTAGAATGTTACCTGGGTTTCAGCACCTAAGTTACAGAGAAAGGTTGAACAAGTTAGGTCTTTATTCTTTGGAGAGTAGAAGGTTGAGGGGGGACTTGATAGAGGTATTTAAAATTATGAGGGGGGATAGTTAGAATTGACGTGGATAGGCTTTTTCCATTGAGAGTAGGGGAGATTCAAACAAGAGGACATGAGTTGAGAGTTGGGGGCAAAAGTTTAGGGGTAACACAAGGGGGAACTTCTTTACTCAGAGAGTGGTAGCTGTGTGGAACGAGCTTCCAGTAGAAGTGGTAGAGACAGGTTTGATGTTGTCATTAAAAAAAAATTGAATAGGTATATGGACAGGGAAGGATTGGTTTTGGGCTGAGTGCGGGTTGGTGGGACTAGGTGAGAGTAAGCGTTCGGTACGGACTAGAAGGGCCGAAATGACCTGTTTCCGTGCTGTAATTGTTATATGGTTAAATGAGCCACGTCGTATGACATCATCATTATGCGCCACGTCATACGACGTGGGCAATCACGGTCTTTCGACGGCCATGATTGTTCTTGGCAAATTCTTCTGCTGAAGTTTGCCATTACCTTCTTTTGGGGCAGTGTCTTTACAAGACGGGTGACCACCGCCCCGCC